>NC_066617.1:105947909-106070859 GCF_025201925.1 Gopherus flavomarginatus | reverse complement strand
ACCCTGATATGGCCCTCAGGCCAAAAAGTTTGCTCATCTCTGCCCTAGGGACCTCTGTGAATACTTTCCCAGATGCCTAGCATGCCAATCAGTGGAAATCTTAACATCTTGCCTGCAACAACTTTTCAGCCATCAGGCCTTGGCATTTTGGATAGAATGAGATGAACGGGGTACAGTTGGCATATGACGGATTAATATTAGGGAGGGAGAGGAATTATTTAAGCTTAGTACCACTGTAGACACAAGAACGAATGGTTATAAACTGGACACTAGGAAGTTTAGACTTGAAGTTAGACGACGATTTCTAACCATTAGAGGAGTGAAGTTCGGAACAGCCTTCCAAGGGGAGTAGTGGGGGCAAAAGACATATCTGGCTTTAAGACTAAGCTTGATAAGTTTATGGAAGGGATGGTATGATGAGATAGCTTAATTTTGGCAATTGTTGTTTGATTACCAGCAGATAAGTATGCCCAGTGGTCGGTGATGGGATGTGGGATGGGATGGGATCTGAGTTACTGCAGAGAATTCTTTCCTGAGTGCTGGCTGGTGAGTCTTGCCCACATGCTCAGGGTTTAGCTGATCGCCATATTTGGAGTCGGGAAGGAATTTTCCTCCGGGGCAGATTGGCAGAGGCCCTGGAGGTTTTTCGCCTTCCTCTGCAGTGTGGGGCATGGGTCACTTGCTGGTGGATTCTCTGCAGCTTGAGGTCTTCAAACCACAATTTGAAGACTTCAGTAACTCGGACATAGGTTAGGGGTTTGTTATAGAAGTGGATGGGTAGGGTTCTGTGGCTGCTTTGTGCAGGAGGTCAGACTAGATGATCACATTGGTCCCTTCTGACCCTAAAGTCTGTGAGTCTATGTACTCTCCATATGCTTGAGATGTATCTTTAGCATGTTAGGAATGCCAATTTGGGGAAGCCTTCCAGAAGGAGTGCTACAAGGTAGAATAAAATGATGGGAGAACTCTTTCCCAGGGATTGTGGATTGAGGCACTTACTCATGAACAGAAGTTTCTGAAACTATAAGAATATCCTTTTTTTTCTCACACCAGCAGCGTGGTTCTTGGATAGACAGGAGAATTGATTCCAAAACTTGCCTGTTGGAGGGAAGGACAACTAGAAGGGCTGGCCTGGGTTTGCATTCAATGTTTTGTTTTTTTCCCCTTTCTCTCAAGTATCTGCTTTCTTAGTGAGCATGTACAATTTTAAAGACAGTGTGGCTGCTTTTTAAAACCCAAATAAAAAAAAATGTAAGGCTCAAATGTGTTTTCAAAATAAAAGGGGAAACATTAAAACCTGTGAGCTGTAGTGAGTTACTGACAGCGGTTTTGATGGTTATTTTTCTAACTAACAATAAAAATGTGAAAATATTGCATGTCACGTGTACAAGCAGTCAGTGTAAGAACTTTCAAACTGTTTTTTGAAAATACACAAACTGAGTGCTTGTTCTCTTCCAGTTGTTCCTTTCAATTGTTGTGAAAAGTGGAAAACCTGTCTTGGGTTGCAGTTTACTCATGTTTATGGTAACAGTTCAGTATCTGGTATTCTGATTTTAGATTGTGAATACATAGGTCTTGTGTACAATGGGATTTAGCTGCCTCTGCAACCTCCTGTGTAGCTACAGTTTACATCAATGAAGTGTGGTTTATTTGAACTGAGGGTAAGCTGCCTTGATATAAATTATATCTAGGCTAAGGGGAGGCAGTGGTGTAGCTACAACTAGTATAGTATAAGATCTTGAAAATGTTTACTCCTGGCTTTTTTACCAAGAAAAATTATGGTAGGAAAGTTTCTGTAAAATTAAGAATTTAGAAATAAGAACAAGAACGTTGGTTGCCCTAAACAATGTAGCAATAACCTGTGCCTAGATCAGGGTCGGCAACCTTTCAGAAGTGGTGTGCTGAGTCTTCATTTATTCACTCTGATTTAAGGTTTTGCATGCCAGTAATACATTTTAACCTTTTTAGGTCTCTTTCTATAAGTCTGTAATATATAACTAAGCTATTGTTGTATGTAAAGTAAATAAGGTTTTTAAAATATTTAAGACGCTTCATTTAAAATTAAATTAAAATGCAGAGCCTCCTGGACCAGTGGCCAGTATCCGGGCAGTGTGAATGCAACTGAAAATCGGCTCACATGCTGCCTTCCGCACATGTACCAGAGGTTGCCTATCCCAGGCCTAGATAGAAGAATGAGGTAGATGATAGGGATATCTAGTGGAAAACTGACTGACTGTGTATTGATGGACCTGAATTCTGACGCCAATTACTGCTTACTCCTTTTGTTTTCAGTATCACCACCTTTATTGGAGGGCCTTGTTAATAAAGGACAAAGCAGTCAGAAATATATGAAATGTTATAATCTTGTCTACACTGGCCTAACCCCAATCCTCAGTTATTTTGAAGAGAAATATCTGAGGTATATTAACCTTATAGAAAATTAAATTACAGACATGTACCAACTGCCTGTGATGTAAGAGTTTGGGTTGACTTACCTCCCTGCAGCTGTCTAATCCTCTGAAGATGCAATTCTGAGGAAGTAAGTAGTGTTGAGAGCTATCAGTGACATGTCTAGTGTAGAAGCCCTAGAAGCAGGCTGGCTGCCAGCCATTGAACTGTCCCAAACTATGTTCCTAATTATGAGGAGGATTTGTTCTATTGCTAGTGTCATAAACAGATAGCTAAGGGTTAATGTCTCTTTCACCTGAAGCACCTGACCAGAGGACCAATCAGGAAACCGGATTTTTTCAACTTTGGGTGGAGGGAATTGTGTGTCTGAGTCTTTGTCTGTCTGCCTGCTTTCTCTGAGCTTTGGAGAAGTAGTTCTATTTTCTAATCTTCTGTTTCTAAGTGTAAGGACAAGAGATCAGATAGTAAGTTATATGGTTTCTTTTCTTTGGTATTTGCATGAATATAAGTGCTGGAGTGCTTTGATTTGTATTCTTTTTGAATAAGGCTGTTTATTCAATATTCTTTTAAGCAATTAACCCTGTATTGTATCATCTTAATACAGAGAGAACATTTGTATGTATTTTTCTTTCCTTTTTTATATAAAGCTTTCTTTTAAGACCTGTTGGAGTTTTTCTTTACTTCAGGGAAATTGAGTCTGTACTCACCAGGGAATTGGTGGGAGGAAGAAATCGGGGAGATCTGTGTGTTGGATTGCTAGCCTGATTTTGCATTCCCTCTGGGGGAATAGGAAAGTACTTTTTGTTTCCAGGATTGGGAACAGAGAGGGGGAGTCTCTCTGTGTAGTTTCACAGAGCTTGTGTCTGTGTATCTCTCCAGGAGCACCTGGAGGGGGGAAGGGAAAAAGGATTATTTCCCCTTTGTTGTGAGACTCAAGGGATTTGGGTCTTGGGGTCCCCAGGGAAGGTTTTTCAGAGGGACCAGAGTGCCCCAAAACACTCTAATTTTTTGGGTGGTGGCAGCAGGTACCAGGTCCAAGCTGGTAACTAAGCTTGGAGGTTTTCATGCTAACCCCCATATTTTGGACGCTAAGGTCCAAATCTGGGACTAAGGTTATTACAGCTAGGAACTTCTTTGTGTTAAGTCTGATTTAAAAGATTCCTTGTTGCTCCAGGTTGACTAAGCAATGCCATTCTACAATGTGATCTGATTATTCCTAGAGGAGGGCAAGACATAATTACTGTGGTGTGGCTTATGAGTATAGCTGATGATCCTCTCAAGAGTTTACTGCTGTCCCCATCTCTAGCTGATGCAAGAGCAGTCATGATGTGGTATGGTTTCCTTTCAAACTTACTGGGAGAATTACTAAGGCAGAAACTGAAGAGATTTGTAAGAAAACCTAAACCCCTAGATTAGTCAGCTCCACTATAAAATCAGAAAAGAGACTAAAAGTGGCAGATCAGAGAAGAAAGGGCTTGCTGATAGCCTTAAGTAAATGAAACTGCTAGAACTGGGTTGTAGTTCCCCCTCCCATTATGTAATAATGAAATACCTAGGGTTGAGCAAATCAGCAAGTATAATACTATCTTGAGTAAATGAGGACCTAGCTGTTCCTGACTCAGTCTACCTAAAGAAAATGAGGCAATAGCACAAGCAGTCCCTCTGAAGTCATTCAAGTTAAGCCCCCAGATAATAGCTGGTTTGCTCCTCCATGAAATTAGTTGCTCATGCTGACCCCTAAGAACAAGAACTGGGATATTAATTGGAGAAAACAGGGTTCTTGCTTTCCATGACTTAACCAGGGAACCTGACTTAGATCCACAAGAATTAGAACATTTACCCCTAAATGGGTGATGATCTCAATGATTGGGGATATGAAGGTGACTCCTGCATTGTACATTACCAGAGCGCTTGGAGATGAATTTCTGAGTGGAAATGAATAGGTAGAGACTTCATCCAGCACTGGACTATTACAGTCGTGTGGTCGCAAGTACTGAAGCATAAATCTCTGGGGCATGTGAGAGGGGGAAAAATGTATATGCAAAACACAATTGTAAGCTTTCAACAGTTAATACTTTACCATAAGTAATCTAAAATCTGATATTTTGTGGGGTATGGCCCAGAGTCATTACTGGGCTGCAAGGGTTAAATTGTCAATGTGCGAGCTGTTTCCTTTGAAAAATAGACTTTAGCTCCGAGAGTATTGTTTCATACAATGGCAAACCACATAGCATCACTTCTGATAAGTGCAGTATACAGCCTGCTGTACTGTAAGAGTATATTCCAGAAATTGATCCTGGCAATTTGCCTGAAAGGGTTTCGGAGAAAGTGCATAGCAGAATCACTGTAAACATGGATGTGTCTTTTTTCTTCTAACTGCACTGCAGCCGTGAGTTGGAGACAGTAATTTAGTTTATATGTACCAGGCACCAAATTTCAAAACTACAGTATGTATAGGAGCAGATTATGCTTCCCCCTGCTCCCCACCCCCCAGGGCCCATGGCTTTAGGAAGCTGTGCCTTGAACTAGCACTGGCTTTCCCTTACCTTTACTGGCCTCTGATCAAATACAGCATGCTAGTCAGTTTCATGCTGGCCTTGCAAATAAGTTGATCAACATGCAGCTGCCTAGGATGTATATCATTTGCAAGCCTCTTGCAGTGTACAAGTTCTGAATGGTTGCACCCTTTGAAAAATGCAAGCTATTTCTGAAAAAAGGCCTTTCCTGTGGAAAAGAGAAGAAACCGTGCATTCCTCTGTTAACAGTATGCAGTGGTTTCAATGTGTGAAATTCCTACTTTACTATGCTAGTTGCATCCATCCTGGTTCACTTTACCCAGCTAGTCTAAAAACAGCAGGGGTGAGGAGAACCTGTTTTTCCACCCCTGAGGGGAATATTAAAAACTCTATTTTACAAAGTATTTAGGCCTCAAAATTACATTTAGATGCAGTCTTTTAAGATGAAAGTAATGTAGAGACTAGTAAGATTAACAGTTAAATTCATTTATTTTTCCTCTTTCCATGATTCATGCTAGAAATTTACTTAATGGTAATTCTTCACCAGAGCTGGAAAGTGACAGCTAATATTCCAAGTAAACTGAAATCTATTAAGAAAAGCCAGCCCCCTTCTTGCCCACATTTTACCCTGCACAAAGAGAGCCCGAGGGATTCAGTCTAAAAACAGATACCTGATTATTTAAAAAAAAAAAAAAAATGAAATGGAACTTTATTCCCTTTTAAAGTTGCTAGCATGCCAAGAATTCCACAACCCTAAACGAGGATAATGCCATTTTTAACAGATAGATGTTGGTGAAATAAGTCCCCCCCTCCCTGTTATACATCAGCCTGTTAAGGTATACAGCACAAGTGGCTTGCAGAGGGATATGTTGCACTGCTTAGGTACGATGAACCATATACTCTGTTCCACTGGAGAAAGGGGAGCAAAATGAGTAAGACCATGCAGAAATTACGATGGTGGGCTTGGGATAGAAAAGCCACTGTTCTCTCAATTGCTAGCACCCATTTACCTGTCCATGTAGTTGACAGGTCACACCATTTCCCGCTCCCTCCCACAGCAGTTATTTGCCTAAAATATGTTAATGCTGTGCAGAATACTATTAACTACTCACTGTACACTCTGTGAATCCCATCAAAGCATTCATCCCTGAGGGGCAACACAGCTACTGAGGAAGCAGGGAGACCTGTAAACCTCAAGGAAGCTTGTCTGGAGACTGACTAATCCATACTACATGCAGATAGACACACAAGCACAGGTCAGTGGCATTTTACAATCTGTTTCCATACATACCAAAAGTCCACTCTATACACTTTTGCTACACCACATAATTCAATACACAGCAGAGACCAGAACAAGGGGAGTAAAGGTACAAGCTAAAACTATCAAAACACGTGTACTTCATGTTCGACACCTAAATAAATGGGGTGATGTGTGAAAGAGCTGAGTATCAGCCTAAGTTCCTTGCAGTTATCAGTAATGAAAATGGGAGTTAGAGAGCCCTACAAGTCAAGCCCCTTGTGGGTGGGGGGCAGGATACTTTAAGCACCTTTATTTGACAACTTTGGCCACAGTAGTTTAACTCTTCTTTTATGTGTGAAAAGGGCCAAAAAAATTTAAGTGAAGTGGAAGTTTTAACCAAGAATTCCAGTATTGGGTGGATTAATATTAGGGTGTCACTACATGCTTTCAGCTACAATAAAACTATTGTATATGCTGCATGAAGTGATCTTTTGTACACTAGTGCTATTTTGAGGTAAAATTGGTTAACAAGCTAGATGTCTCTGGAAAGAATTGGTTACATTACTTCAGAAAAAAAACATTCAAAGATAAGGCGTTATTACAGAATTATACTTGGGCTAAAGCATTAGGTATGATCCAATTGATGTCATTTTAGGGATTGATTGATTGTTTTAAATGGAAGGGTGCTGGGGAAGAGAGAGAGAACCTCTCTCTAGAGGAAGGGTCCCATGTATTTCAACACCATTGAATTCATCTCTTGCCAGAGCTGTGCTCTAGAATCTAAGATTTAATTTAAAATAAATAAAATCCATCCCTCATGTTTGAAGACGTAACTCTGAAAATATGCAGCCTGCGTGCAATGCTGCAGTGTTGTCGTCTTGACTTCAGAAAGAATAGCACACGTGTGTGAACTGCTCCATTCATCTCAAACACTTGTCATCTTAGGTTTCAGAGTAAAGTTAAAGAGATTAAATATCAGCATTGAAATATGTAAGCAACACTATCCAACTAATGAACTTTCCCTGGAAGTCCAAGATCCCTTCTGTTTACTCCCCAGCTGCCAAAAACCTCTGGCTTGTCCCTCACACTTTAAACGTTACCCTTTTTCAGTAAAAAATTCTGCACATCAAGAACTGGAAATATGGGACTGGTCTAAAGTAAGTTGAACGTAAAACATACAGGGCTCCTGTACTGCTTGTGTTGTGTTATTAATCTCTTATTTAATGAAAAACTTAAGTTTAGCCATTGTTGCTGCAAAAATGACACCAGACTGCCACAGCACCTGAGAACACTGCTACAGAAGATACGTCCATCTCACCACAGAATACAGTGGACCTTGTCCAGAGACTTGCCTTGGCATATTGTTAACCTACATTTAAATTATGACATTATTTCAGTTACCAAAGAAAGATACACCAAGACTTCTGGCCACATATAGCACATAATTCTGAAATTTAATTTTTTTGAGGAGTTTTGTTTTAAGCCAGGTTATCTAGTCCATTAAGGTTTTACATATCACATTTCCAAAATAGCCTCCAGGAAAACTATGGCACCAGGCCAAAGGTTTGTTTTTGTTTTTAAGTTAAAAAAGAGATGAGTGGCAGAGTGAGGGTTATACTAACTTTCAGCTCACTGAAATGCAAATAGAAATATTAAGTCTCCAAACTCAGCCTGAATAACAGGGATGCTAGTACACTACCACCCTTACACCAAGACAGTCTAGGACACTGAAGTATCTAACAAGGTTATTCACCCAATTATTTAAAAAACACACCAACCAGCAAGGTTACTAAACAGCTCACTAAATATACAAGATTACATTATCTAGGTACAGTTTATTGCAAAATCAGGAAGGAGACAACAAACTAGATGTTTGTCTTTCATTTCAGATTTATCATCTATTCATATTTCAGTCACTCACACATGCATATGCATGTACACACGTGCACACACACGCTGTACACACTATTTCTGAAACATTTGAGAGTTCCCACAGTCTTACAGGAAACCAAACCTTATAATATTTCAGTTTAAAAAGTTAAATTGAGGTCATTTACCACAGGACTATAAAATCCTCCTATAATACTCAAGGAAACAGTTACATTTTGGGATTTGGCTTTCCAAAAACCATGCATTTCAATAGCTCTAAGACTACTTTAAATTTAACAAATTGTTCTTCAGAAGTCTGTACAGAGTTAAGTTAATATAATTGTAAAAGTAGCCTAATGAATGCCTGTAGTAGCTATCTCAAATAACTATTGCATTATAGTAAACACTGTTGATGGGCACCAGATATCTAAATTTCAACAGATCTAACAATTGTTTGCTTCTGGATTAACATTAAGTTCTAATGTTACATTAAAAAACAATTCTAACAATTCTTTTGAGCTGCTAGAGTTTCATAAAAAAAACCCTTTCAAATTTTCAATAAATATGTCAACATTAAAAATCTAGTTAAGACATGCAAGACAATTTACATAACCAAGAACAATTCAAATTTTATAATAAAGGCAACTTGCATTCAAAATGAACTTTACCCTTATTTTATTTAAAGGGTAAACATGAATTAAACTCAGCTGTTTACCTGAATTACAAAAGTAACATGATTCAATATGAAAATAAGAAACTGTCTACAAATCTGACAGTAATAAATTGCAATATACAATGCATACAGGAGTTATACAGAGCAACAAACTCTTGTACAAAACAAAAATACTTTAATACCCTTAATATCCAATTTTTTTAAAAATTCATGAAAAAGATTTGAGTCAGAATTCACACCTCCATTAGTCAAGCCTCAGGTAGCTACATTACAGCTATTTAATGTACAAAGAGACAACTCTCTCCTCTGTCATTTTAAACTAACGTCTCCCTTCACAAGTTGTACAGCTTTCTTGTCTCTCTTCCATTCCCAAAAAGCCTTCTTCAAATCACGAGAACTGAATTTGTTGAACACCAGAGATCTAGAGAGGGGGAAAAAGAACAAAAGCTTACTTTCAAGTTTCTGTCCTCGGAAGCTGTATCACATTTAGTAATCTTGCAGTTCGTAGTGTCAGAAAGTCATGACAAAGGTCTAAATACAAGTTATTGTCATTTCTTTCAGACTGGGGGGTCTGAAATAGGGCCTTGAATTTTAGCAACAGAGAGTAGATGAGAGGATACTGTACCTGTTGATAAGATGTTGTATAAACCATAACATTTTGCTGCTGGCCATCTGTAGTTATTAAACCTGCTGGCAACTGGTTAGCTAAAAGAAAGAGCATTTTAGTTAAGGTAGTTAAACAAAACTGCAGGATACATAGAAGCTTGTTTAAAGTATATATTATCATTCACAACAGAAAGTTCAGTTATGGTAAGAGGGACTATGGCATAACCTTCCTCCTCATATCTACTCTCTGAGCACTATAAACTCACACCTGTTTACTGACAAAAACAAGTTAGCTCCCATTAGCACTGCAGAGCTGAAACTGATTTTATTCTGCATCAAATCATGATCTGAAGTCAGCTTGCAAAATTTTTACTGCTGATGATGTATGAAGGCAAAAACCAGCTTTACTTTCCAATGTGACGTGGACTTTACCATACTGGCCACTTGAATTCTAAGAAAAAAAATTGTTAGAGCACGGAGTCCATGCTTTTCAAGACACAATGAGACTATCCCTGCCCTGACAGAGATGGGATTTGTTAGTGGAGAAAATGGGGGCAGTGGTAAGGGTAATGGTTGCAATTAGAATTGTGATGCAGGCTTGGATGGAATCGTGCAGTGCTCTGAAGGACATGACAAAGAGCTTGGACTTAACACAGAGTGACCTACAGGAAGCCAGTGAAGTAAAAGTTTTTGACTATTAAACTGACTAAATGTGGTGTGGAAGTCAAGAGACTAAATGGAGAACCTGTTAGGTAAACATTATCGTTTTGTGGGTCTAAGCCCTGTGACAATCAAAGGGTAGAATTATTACAGAAGTCATTAGGAAACAAAAGGCTAAACATTCAGTTATAACTTTGATATTCTGCATTTGGAGAGAATAAGTGAGGGGCTGGTTTGGAAAGTCCAGCCATTTCTACATAAGGATAAGAGACAAAAACAGAACCACCCTAAATCAGTTTCCCATTTAAAAGAAGTTTAACCAAATGTTTGACAGAGCTGAACATCTTACATTTGAGAGATTAAATTTGGTCTTTACCATATTTGGTAAAAAAAATTGATTTTCATTGAATTAAGTTGTGCCCAAACTAAAAGTTACATGCAAAAGACACTAAGTCTAAAGTTAAACTCTTCAGACAAGATAATTCTACACAAACATACATGACTTTTTATAAGAGATAGTGGTTCTGTCTCCTAGTCCTGCCTCGGCTGGTTCTTATCCAGGGGCCTCCTACTCCCTGCCGAGTCCTACTATTCTCTTTCAAAACTGCCATTTTTAATGCTGGCATTAAATCACGTGTGCAGTAACTTTCCCAACCACTCAAGCTTTGCATCATAGAATGTCCTGAAGCCTCAAGAGCCTGGGAAATCTGAAATATGATTGGTGAGCAGGTGTCAAGGCATTTCTTCAGCCTTCTTCTTCCAGATTAGGGAGCATCTTGCAGAGACTTGGGAAGCAGACAGCAGACTCACACAGTTGACAGGTGTATCTTGTCTTCACACCAGTTCTTGAAAGCGCTATGCCAGTACTTCTAGTAAGCGCACACACTAATGGTGCTGTTAGGAGCACAAGCTTCCTAGAAGCATAGGAATGTTTCCTGTGAGTACTACATCAGTGCCTGCATAAAGGGCTCCTTCATGCAGTTGAGTTAGCTTTCTCTCCACTCATTTTTCTTTACATGAGCCCTTGGGGAAATTACATATGACCCCTGGATCATCGAGTCCAGTCCTCTGCTACTGCAGGCAACAGAGGTAGGATTAAAAAGCCTAAAGTTCAGATTCAAACAAACCACCAGGACCTGCAAGAGTTGAGGTTTCTATAGCAATGTTAAGGCATTGTGCACACAGTATTTTCTATTCCTGTTTACCTTGCTAAATGTATAGATATACACATTACTGTTTGTCTTTAAATGTATGACAGAAAATATACAGAAGGCACAAAATGGCTTTAATGTTGCTGTTGGAAAGTTACCCTTTATATTTGCTGACCTCTGATGTTAAACCGTGAATGTCAATGTTTCATGAACTGGGGGGAGGGGGGGTCCACTGTTATCAAGGCCTTAGTTCCAAATTTAAAAAAAAATTGAGGGACCCCTATGAACCTTCAGGCCCCACTGCATGATATGGAGAAGTAAGCTACCATGGAGCCATAAAGGAAAAGAACAGTTTCACAAGATTCTTCTTCCCTCGACCACAGCTGTCTTTTTTTCCCCCATGTCCACAAAGTCTGTGCATTCTATTTACAGTAAGAGTTTCAGAAGGACAGGAACCAGAGAGGAGCCTCAATTTCATTTTGGCAGACTCTACACCACAAAATGTGATTTTCTTTCTTCCCTCCCATGCATTTTTGCAGGAAGATTGAATATGGGCTTGAATGGGCTACTATGAAAATAAGAAAACTTTAAAATTGATATTCTTTAAAATCTAATGAAAAATTACAGCACTAGTTCATGCTCTCAAAGCACTTCACATTAGAACTAGAATTTAAACCTAGTGCCACTGGATATGATTACCAACTGCAAAGTTAATATCAAATGAATGATGAATAAATTCTGATCCTAGGCGCACAAAGCTTCCGTTGACTCCAATGAATGCATCTAAGTGCAGGTTATCCCCAACACTTCCCAAATGAAAATTTGGATTATTTTAGATCCCACCCAGATAGTAACTGAGCCTGAGTCAGACTAAGAAGAAAATTCTGATGATTAACATTTCCTCAAATCTGAAACCTTTAACGATCTACAAATAAAAGTAGTAATGAGCTCTGAATTAGCAATTTAAAAGTTTACTTACTAAATGCTTCTTCTGTGAGCTCCTCACTAAGACCATCTGCAGTTGTAACTGTTCCTCCAATTCCTTTCTCTCCTTTCATTGCCTTGAATGAAATTCAGAAAATGTTTGCATTATAATAGTTACCTTAGATTGCTCATCATCCTAGTTTCCTAAAATGGGAACTTTTACAACTGCTAACAGAGCCTGTATGCAGTAATGAGAAGTGTGACACTAACATCCAAGGACTGCAACTATAATGTTTCTTTAAAATATTAATACACAAGTGAGCTTTCGAAGAGTTGGTTTAAACATTTGCTATACTCCTTACATAAGAGATTTGTACAAAGACTGCACTTTTATAGGAGATCCTTCAAATTCTGCAAAAGTAAGAGTTCTGTGGTAACTCACAAGGAATAATTAGGTCTACATTTTGCACCTAGAATTCACAGCAGACTGCAGAATTCCAGGAGTACTCAAAATGTGGCAAACATATGCTGGTTACATAAGCTTATTTGTTGCACTTTATACATGGATATACACACTTTCTAGAACAGTTCTTGGGATATGAAGTGGAAAAGAGACAAGATGCAGTGTTGGGTTGTTCCACTAATTTGTATGCTATAGCTTTAATGCCTTTTCTAATAGCCGTGGGAAGTGATTATGTACAGTGCCAATGTCATACAATAGGAAGGTCACTTTAAAACCCAAGATACTGGATTTCTTCCCCATAGTATCCAATATAATCAGAACCTGAGGTCAGCATGATGAGTTAAGGCACCCGATGAACTGTGTGCTGTTTCATCAGCCAGGCTTTTTGTGAAAACATCAAGGCAAGTACTAACATAAATGACAAAATGTCCATGCGTTTATTGGAAAAAAAAAGTTGGGGCCGTTTCCTTTATATAGTACTCTGAAGACGAGACTGGGAACATCATTTATAGTTGACAGGCAAACCCAGAGCCAACAAATCCAGATTTTAAATGCTAGCTCCATTAGCCTATTGACACAGTTGATAGGGTAATCAATGTCACTGTAAAGAAGATGTTTGAAGCCAAACAGGCTTAAAAATTTTCTTAAGAGCTACTGCAACATACAAGCTAACCCAGCATTCAGACAGCACTACATGAACACATGGAAGAGGGTTAGCGTATGGGGTGTTCTGTATACTGTGTTGGTGTGCGGGAAGAATGGAGGGATGTTGAGGAAGGGAGAAGCATCTTATTAGCTGAAAGTTCCTATAACTTGTTTGGACAGACTCAGTTCTTGAGTCAATGTCTCATGCCACAGTCTCATAGGAAAACTCCCCATCTTTTGGCATAAACTGCCACAGAGGGATGGTGGGTGAAGGAATAGAATACACATTAATCTGTTCAGATTCCCCTCCCCCCCCCACCAAAAAAAAAAAAAAAGGGTTGAAAAAGGCAGAGGACAGCTCTATTTTGCGTGAAATTTAGGTTGCTGGAAGGAAGGAAGTTCATGCTAAATTCTGAGAAGACTAGAGGATATGCTGAATCTTGAAGTATCTTCTGCAATAAGAACTGCAAATCTTAATGCCAAAACAGGGTACTGGAAAGTACTTGACAACTTAAGCAAAATATGCTCAAACAAGCATGTAGTTGACAAGTTTTCATGTCACCAAAGTAACGTTAAAATATACCTTTCCACTTCCCAGATTAGAAATGAAATCTGACAAAATGTAGTGGGCTAGCTCCTCAGCTGGTGTGAGTAAGTGTAGCTCCACTGAATGCGCTGAGGATCTGGCTGAGTTCTTAACAGGAGCACAAAAACTGATTTTTACCATAATGTTTGAAAGGTTCTTCAAAAATCAGTTGAACAATTTAGTTACTTTGGAACAGCAAGTTTGCCAGTACTCTTAATTATGTTTTTATCCCATGTCATGTTCTATTCTGATGTGTAACATCCATGTCTACATCAGAATAGAACATGATGTGAGATAAAAGCCATCAGTCACTGGACAGAAGATTCTGGGGTATGGTGCAAATGAACCATTTTCAGCTGTATATGGAGATAAAAAAGAGCCAACACTGAACACAGTAAGTTTGTCTAAACCTGTGTGGAAAGATAGGCTACCAACCTCTCTGAATTTTTGGAGATACAGCTTCAAAGGTTCAACATAACTATCAAATCCCAAGGTAGACATGGCAAAGAGAATATCCTCTCCATTGATAGTCTTTCGTTTCTCTTGATGACACCTCTCACTTGCTTCAGATGTTATAAAGCTGATGAATTCACTTACACACTCTTGCACACACTCCTTTGCATCTTTAGCAATCTGGTAAGAAAAACCATTACTAAAGTCACCTGAAGTTTGCTTAAGCTTCACCATGTTAATGAACTGCAAATTAAAGCTCTACTTACTAAACCTGTTCCCAAAGCTCAATTCAGAGATCTGAACCTGAAAGGCGCTGGCCAGCCATAACCGCCCTTGACTTCACTGGAAGTTAGAGGTGTCGAGCCCCTCTCAGAATCAGGCTTGTGGGTTAAAGCTCTTAGGCTCACTAGTCCAGAGAGTCTTGCAAAATTACACTAAAAACCTGTAGTACCCCAGTTCTTAGTATCAGAATGATAAACTAGAAGATGTGGGGACATCTCCATAATAATTATCCACAAGTGATATGCATATATGAACAAAACTGGTGTGCATATGCAAAACAGCCACTGGATGTCACCACTTTTCCAGGTAAAATGCAGATAAAATAGCATTTTAAATGTAGTAACATAATAGTCTTTACTCTTTCAGGTGACACTACAGACCTCTACAACTTCTGTAATATTTCACAGCTGCATTCTGTACAAGCTGTTACATATGCACACAGTTTAGAGACACTAGTGGGTTGCATGCTTCCCTTTCTTCTCTTTGGACACATGCCATTATATTCACAGTCAGATCTGAATTGATAAGTTATAAGTGAAAGTGAATCTCATGGTATTATAACCCTCTGGTAGGGGTGGCTCCAGGCATCAGCATGGCAAGCCACGGGGGGCGCTCTCAGGAGCGGCGCCAGGGTTTTTGGCGCCCTAGGCGGGAGTCCTTCCACGCTCCCGGTCGTTGGCGGCAATTCTGCGGCGGGGGGGGGGGGGGGGGGAGGGGGGTGTCCTTCAGCACTCCCGGTCTTCGGGGCACTTCGGCGGCAGGTCCCGGAGCGAGTGAAGGACCCACAGCAGAATTGCCGACGACGACCCAGAGTGCGGAAGGACCCCCCCACCGCCGAATTGCTGCCGAGGGTGGCAAAATGCCGCCCTCCCAAATCCTGGTGCCCATGGCGACTGCCTAGGTTGCCTAAATGGAAGCGCCGGCCCTGGGCGCTCTGCCGGTCGCCATGAGAGCAGCAGGCAGGCTGACTTCGGCGGCATGCCTGTGGAGAGTCCGCTGGTCCCATGGCTTTGGCAGACCTCCCACAGGCGCGCCGCTGAATCCGCGGGACCAGGGACCTCCAGCAGGCAAGCCGCCGAAGGCAGCCTGCCTGCCGTGCTTGGAGCGGCAAAATACCTAGAGCCGCCCCTGCCCTCTGGAAATGGAAACTAAGAAAGGTATGAAATTGGAGTTATGATGAATCTGATTGGACAGCACTTTATGATGTCTTGTGGGACAAAGCATCTTCCCGAATTTCTATTCTCCTTTAATTTGCTCACTTTGCCATTGAGTCTTTATCTCAGGCCTTCCAGAAGTAAGTTTCTGCAGCTCAGCCAGGGATATTTTATCCTAATCAGATTCATAACTTGTGCTTACTCAGTTTGCTCGGCAGCAAGCCTCTGTAGTGGTTTTTAATATTCTTAAGTTTTCTAAACAAGCATTCAAGTGAATAAACAGATATGCTCCTGCCAAGAATAAATTGAGTGAGTCAAAGTTTTTTAACCCATTAAAAATAAATTGTGTGATTTAGAATAGCAGAGGGGTGCTATAGCCGAGTATTTAAGAAAGTAAATAAGCAAGAATCCACTGAAGGATTATCCTTATTTGATGCTTGTTCATATGTGACAAATCTATTCTAGCTGGAATATGTAGAAGGAACCTTTGTATCTCAGAGTAATCTTTATTCAGAACCCCATATTTTCTCTGACATAATTTTCAAGCATCTAGACACTTGGTGTCAGCAGCTCCCATTGTGATATTTATGGCCAGATTTTCAAGATAGCTTAGCACTCAATGTGCCAACTTCTTTTGCAAACCTGACCTCAACTGCGGGTGCTGAGCACTTCTGAAAATCTGGCATAAAGAAAAGATTAATGAATATAACTATCTTACACTGGAACACACAGCGGTTTTGAAAGCATCCATGACTGCCATGGCTTGCCTATGCCAGGTTATACTTTAATGTCTTGCAAGCTGTCTGATTATTTTGTAAGCTGTACCAATGTAAAGGAAAGCTTCTGCAGCAAGACAAGAGCAATAAGCTATACTCCAAATCCTACGTAATGGCATTTTGGCATCTTGCTTCTGGAAATACAGAAGTTCAAAGATGAAAAACTAGATTTTTCCTCAGATGGTTGAGAAGGAAGTTATTTCATCCAAACTGGCTCACTCATTCCAATTTCCCTGCACTCCAATTAAAAAAAAAAAATCTCTTTCCTACAAGTTTTACAGTTCTTAATATTTGATTGCCATCATGCCTGAAAACTTTTATGAGTGAACGTCTGGTGGCTATTTTTAAAACATTCTTAGTCTACGTAAAGCACTGTAGATACTAATAAAACACAAAACCTACTTTGGACCTGGCTACTTCAGTAATTTACGTTTGCTAAATTGTATGACAATCTCATTAGCCTGTTTAAGTGTGTCCACGCCGGGGTTTGCACCAGTTTAAACTGATTTAGACACCTGCTTCAACCTTTGTGTTTAGATAAGGTCTAAGCAAGCCAGCTCAAATATTAGCCTCTATTTTTGACCAAATAAATCCGCTCTTATGTGACAGTTATATACAATCTGCGTGTCTAAAAAAATACTACCAAACATCACCGCTATAGACTCCATAATATGGATGAATAAATAAGTAGTTTATATTTTTTATGCAAAAGAGCAGTTTTAATCTTTTAATTGTTGGATTCCTGTAACTCAAATATAGTTCAAAATAAATTTTGGGAAACCTGGCCAAAAAAATTTGCTCTCAAAGAGCAAGTGTACAGTTTCAGCAACTGAAGATGGAGATGTTGTACTGGAACCCACGTTTGCCTAACCGAAGAATGAACGCAATACATGAATCTGTTCTCATTAGCAGAACAGCCCTGTTGGATTTAGGCATGGATATTACCTTTCCTGTCTGGGGTATGGCATTTTTCATTATCCTTGCCACATTTGCAATTGGAAGATATATATCTTGTTCTCTAAAACTCTCTTTTGAGCCATTTGTGTCTTCATGATCATTCATACTGTCCTCCGTGTCTAGCAAAATAAAGAAAAGTTAGTATTGGGTGCATTTGTCAAGCACCTTCTATCATCTTACTGTGTTCTACTTATTAATCCAGGACTATTAATATTCCAAACCTCTGATCAACTTCTGTAGCAAGCTTTTTTTAATGGCAGCTATTTGAAGTGTTCCCTCTTATCATCCCCCAAAAGTGAAATTTCAAACCTCATCTGCAACAGCAAAAGAAAATGATACTGGTCTGAAATAGATGACTAGCAATATTCAGTGAGGTTTAAGATTTAACAAGAGTTAACATGGGAGATTCCCAACTTCCAAGTGAGTACCACACTTGCTTACAGCCCTGAAAGGTCCAGAGTTGTTAAAAAAATCAACACATGCTTCCATGACATTGTGGTGCCTAGGAAAGTTGTTTTCTATCACACCTCACCCATATGTATTATTTTTATATATTACACATGGACACATCCAATATTGTTCTTCTGGATACCAACTTCACAAACACTAAGATTTAATTTGTTTGTTGAACAATGTTAATTTTTTTTAATTTTTTTTTTTAAAAAGAGACATTCCTCTTCCAGCAAAGAGGCAAGCAACATCCTCTGATGTTTCACACACACCACCCCATTACAGGTCAGTGTAGAGCATGTTCCTGTGGATTACTTCTTTTTCCCAGAACACTAGATTGCTTTCAAAGGGGCTCCAATGCTAACATTGAAAGTTGCAAACCCATTTTCAAATTGATCAAGACTGAATTATATGCAGGGAGTCATCATGAATGCAGATAAATACCAATGCTTAGCTTCACGAACGATGGAGAATTAATGGACGAGTTAGACAAGAAGTGACAGGACATTATAATACTCAATAGTATTATGCTAAGACAGACAAACTTCCACTTTAACTGGTAGGTTTCTTACCATCATGAGGCTGTATTACAAAGTGACTACCACCAATGTAATCTCCAGCAATTCCTAACTGAGAAGCATCTGTTGTAGAACTGTCACCGTCCATCTATAACAAAACAAAACAAAAAAAAAATCAATCATGTACTCTAGTATACCACAAATGCTACTGCTTAGCAGTAGATTCATTTAAGTTACCTTGAAAGTAAGGGGCCAAATTCAGCCCTGGCATAAACAAGCACTTTCCTATTAAAAACGGTGTCCATTGCTCTTCAGTTAAGGCTGAATTTGATCTGAGATGCTTTGGCTTCAGTAGCTTGTTCACATTTAAACTTATAGGAAGCTACATTTAACTGTGTGGGCTGAAGTTTTCCATGTTTGGCCTCTGTCTCAGGCTAGTTTCTGGAGGAAAGCTTCAGCAAAAACTCTGCAACCAGTTGAGAATGAGAATATGGAAACATAGGTAATTTTGCCAACTTTTAAGAAGGAATTCTAAAGCAGTGGTTCTCTATCCTTTGAACTCAGGACCCATTTGTAAATCTTTATGGCCTGTCATGACCCAGTAAATAGTTTTAGTGCAAAAACCATCTGGCTTACTAAAACATTTCTTACTAACGATATATAGTATATATATTAAGTACTAAATAAATACACTCTGTATACCACAGCAGTAGCTCCTGTCCTGCAGAGCTATCTGGACTCAGCTCCCTGTTCTGGGTATTGCAATCTCTGGGGTTGCAGTGCTATTCAGGTCTAGCCAGGCCAAATTTGTGAATGATGCAAAGGATCACAGCACCACTTGCTCAAATTTGGCCTGGCTTGCCCATCATCATGGTGGAGCAGCAGCTGGGGCAAACCTGAGTGACGCTGTGGCCCTTCATACCAAGTCACAACACTCAATGCTAGAACCTGAGCTCAGCTGGCCCTGCAGGACGAGAGCGGTAGGATGCACCCCTGCAGAGTGAGAGCAGGGCAAAAATCTGCAACTTCTTACCCCAGTATCTCTCACCCTCTTCCTCCCCCCAGAAGCAGGACCTGGCCCCCTTGCCATCCTTTGACACATACGGGCAACCCAGTTTTGGGCTGCAACCCACTGGTTGAGAAATCCTGTAAAGCCTCATTGGTATGGAGCAAGAACTCAAAATTTGATTGGGAGTTAGTCCTGGGGCTACAGAGGTTTCTTTTGCTGTCCCCATGAAAATACGTCCAGATTTGACCAAGTCACACTGAAAATTGCCATTTGCTTATAATTTTCTGGATGTTCTGTCTGCACCATGTATGCTTCCTGGTCTCAATGACCTCTGGCTTAATTCTGAAGCAGACACAGACCAGCAGCTCTGGGTTGTATGCAGACCAAATGGCTTCACCTTAATTTCTGTCATGAGCTTACCAAATAAAGTAATGGAAATTTCTGCAAATTCAGACACGCCTTTCATTCTGTTTGTTGTAACGGTTTGATTTTTCTGCAGAACTATTTTAAAATTTTTTGGATGATTTTTCAATTGGGGGGGGCAGGAGGGAACCAAAAAAAAAAAACAAAACCACCACCCATCATGGAATTAAAATTTGCCTGGGCAACACTGGTGATTCCCTCCCCCCTTTCCCCGGCAGACATGCCAATTTGAAAGTTTCTCAAAACAAGCAGAAAGTCTTTTCACTTAAAAGTTTCCATCAGAAGCTTTTTAAAAAAAAATGAAACATTTTGAAACTGTTTTCATGAAAAAATGCTCTTTGCATAAAAGGCTGATTTCAATGAAAAATTCATTTGAAAAATGTCAAGCAGTTCTGGCTGTTAGTATGTGCTAGCAGCCATGACAGTAAGATTACATCTGTAATATGACTTACACTGCAAACAATGTATGGTAATTTTAATCAGTATTAATAAAATGTATGAAATTCTAAAATTTAATTTGGCATTATTTCAAGGAATCCACTTTAGTAGAGTGCACAGGTGGTCAATTGAGTAACACTGGTGTACTAGGACTTCTTCATTGCTTTCACTGTAGGGAAGCAGAAACACTCATCTTCATCACCTTGTTACGGAGGAATAGCTGAGTTCCAGGCAACCATTTTAGATAAAGTGTGATAGCTGGGATGCTGTCTATGATATTCACTTAAAAATTAATTCCAGTTATTTAATGTTCAGCAAGATACACGCTGTATCACAATTTCCATATCTGGGAATTAAAGTAAATGTTTCCTACCTTCAGGAGTTTAATTAACCTTGTTTGTTGTGGTTTTTTTCTGTTGTTTCTTGTTTAATCTTACATAGTCATTGGCTAACAAAAACCCAACCATTCACATCTGAATTTCTCCTTAATGAGAATGAAAAGCAGTCTTACAACTGATCCTACAGAAGGATCTACGTCATGGATCTTTATGTCCACAGAAAGGATTTTCTTCAAGTATATATTCTATACCAGACTGAGTACTCATCTTACTGCAACCATCAGCAATATTGCAGATACTTGATAACTCTCACTAGTGATAGCAATCAAGATGAAAATGTTTGAGACCTGTCTACATCGGCAGCTTAGAACAGGTCAAACTGCACCAGTGCTGGCTGTTATAGTAACAGGGGTGCTAGTATATCTACTGTGGATGAATCCAACCTGAAACGAAGAAGCAACCTTGTAACTATGTTGATAGGAATTACAAGATTAATAATGTTGCTAGTTTAACCACATGAAGATTGTGTCTATCGCAACCTGGCCGAGTCCCTCTCTCTGGGCAGGGAGCATTGTGAGTGAACACAACTACTGGATACCACATGTTTCTAAGCAATTTGGGTCTGGACAGTGACTGGTTACTGTTCCTAGCCCTGGGTCTTTAGACACTCCAAGGTGAAGATACTTGTCTGACATCTCTCTTGGGCACTTTGCCCCCACACCCCAGTGACCTCACACCCCAGCCCACCTACGCCTCAGGTGCTTATATATGCTCCTCAGAGTTCCACCACACTGTGTCAACCCTTTCCAAGACAATGTGGCAGGCAGGCAAGCAAGGAATACAGACTTAGTAAAGGAATGTCTTAACCATAGACACTTTACTCTTAAAATAATCACTTGAGTTACAGATCTTTGAAAAACAATAGTACTGAATACATTCCCCAGTCTGATCTCATCCCTCCTGCGACTCCTGGTTTGATCAGCATCCTTAGACTGGGCAGCCCTTCTTGCCTCTTCTCTCCTTAGCCTGGTCTTCTTGAGTGTGGCACTAGTCTGACATCCCCCGCCCCTTTCACAGACAGCATTCCCTCTTGAATAAAGTCTCTGACCCCTTTGGCCATGTGCCTAGGTTAAGGATCATCAGCCACTTTTCCAGCTAGGCTTCTGCGTAGAGTTCATTGTTCTTCTGGATGGGCTGATTGTTGAAGATTGCTCTGTGCCATCTTCACAGACAGTCATTCAATTTGTGTCAAGTCTGTACTACAAACATTGATGCTCTAGTCCACAAAAGAGGATGCAATACCACATGAAGGTCACACTCCAAAGTGAAGATAACAATAAAAAGTGGAGTCCCTGAAAAGTGGAATTAACACAAAACAAGATGGAGTTTATGATGACTCTCCTCCTCCTCCCCCAACCTGCACAGGGGAAAAAATCCCCACCTTACTCTTGCTACCACCTGTACGACCCCACTTGTGGTAATGATGCAAGCATTAACATATAGAAAGGGCACGAGAAAGCCATCAACATTTGAGGCAGTGTTGCCTAACTCTGCTCAGAACAAGGTCTTTTGGACACAGTGGGTAAAATGTCAGTGCCTATACAAATGATTTTACTGATTATATGATTAGTACAACTGACTTTTGGTAGTAATGGGGGGAGGAAATTCTGAGAAAAAAGTTGAAGTGTAGATAAGACCCAAGAAGATAATGTATTCCATTGGTTGGAACTGGTGGAATTTGGACTTTTAAATTAGATGTTCTACCCAAAGACATCAAGACTGCTTCTCATAGTTTTCTCATTTCAACAGAAAAATTTTAAAGAATATTCCTTATTTATGGATGAATTTTTATGCTTAGGGCCTTGTATCTTCACTTTTATAAGAGTTAGATGAACAGCAGACATAGGCTCTCGAATTTTCCCTCATAGTTCAACTGGAACTTTCATGATCCTGTCTTAATCCATTCCTAAACCTTTCTGGAGTAAACACTATTTGTTTCATGGTTTTGAGGTGTAGAGGGAAAGAAAAACTAAATTTCAATTGTTGCTTAAGCCATCTGGATCCAGGTATCCAGAGAAGAGATACTACACTAACATGACACCCTACTAATGTTTCTTTTGGTTCTGTTCCTGACATTAACATGAGCCTGTTTAAAGATGGCTGCTACTAACAGTTCGGTCACAGTGGATAGTCAGAATAAAATACTGGAGTTTTAAATTCAAGACTTGTTTAAAATTATCATTTAAATTTACAATAATCTGTCATTGGGGTTAAGATCACCATAAGTGTTTACTTAACACGCTCAAAGTCAGCTCAGTACAAGACTCATATTCTATACAGCATGACCTGATTTATGCAACAATAAAGCACTGCAGTATACAGCTATGTTAACCGGCTACAAAATAATTCAAAAGCATCCAGTTTTAAACTGAAATTATTCTAAAAATGCATCAAAGTTCAACGTACCAGAGAAATGTCCCCAGCATACAGCAATCTGACTCATTGACAAAGTGTGGTGGAGAAGGGCAGTGACTCCTGTCAGACTGATACTTCTGGTAACAACAATGCAACTATGCCATTGCTGCAAGTGAGTACTAATTTTCAGAACATCAATAAGCATCTAAAAGGAGAACTAGACCTTGGTTAATAATTTTAAGAGTGCCTATGCAAGTTAGGAGCCTATATCCCGCTTTCAAAGATTACTTATGCATTTAAATTCTTTTTGAAAATGGGACTTGGCATCTTTGAAAACTCTGTCCTGACTTCAAGGATTCAAATCCTGCACAAGGGGAATTCTACTGTGTTCCTACCAAGTTGGGATTCTATGATATCCTTTTTAATAAAAAGGAGCATGTTTCCCTGTTTGTGTGGTCACATAATGGCATCATACATGGAGCCTCAAAAATACTGAATTTAGTATGAAGGGTAGTCGTGCTAGTCTGCATCCACAACGACGACGAGTCTGGTAGCACCTTAAAGACTAACAAATTTATTTGGGCATAAGCTTTTGTGGGTAAAAACCCTCTACTTCACATCTGAAATGGGTTTTTTTACCCACAAAAGCTTATGCCCAAATAAATTTGTTAGTCTTTAAGGTGCCACCAGACTCCTTGTTTAATTAATATAATGGATTGCATACCTATGCAATAAAAATACAGCTACATTCGACATTTCTAGAGCCTGTTTGAAAAATGACTTGAAAAAACAGACTGGCTTGGACAGCAACACAAGCAAATGGAGCGAGCACAAATAAAGATAATGGGGATAATGTATCAAACTCAGAGTCATGAATTGGGAATTTGAAGTGGTCAGGTTAGTTCCATTCTGATTTGAGATTGTCAATGATTTGGAAGTAAACAGTACAGTAATTTGCATGTAAATAGTCAGGGATGTTTTGCAAACACCACTGAAGACAGAAATATTGCAAAGAGATCTTAAAGAGTTAAAAATAGCAGGAATTAAGTGAAATTGCTGGGGAAAATGGAGATTAAAATACCTGAAGAAGACAATTCAAGAGAAGGAGGCAAGGCAGGCAGGCATTCAGAATTGTACTAAATGAGACTCAAGGGTAATAGTGGACAGCAAATTAGTTTAGATGTGAACTTATAGTATCATATTGCATTAAAAAAATGAGGTTCTGGGCTGCACATAAAGATGTTCTGGAGCAGTATGCATTATTTCCTTGTCAGCAATGCCCTATTGAGACTGCACCTAGAATACTAAACTCAGTTCAGAACACCTCAATATCATAAAAACTTAAATGGGATATAGGATTTACTTGGAAGGAAAGAGTAAGGAATATTTGTGCCTTGGCTCAGTGGACATAAGCCTACAAGCTTTAGAGAATTGTGAATACCAAGGAGGGGAGAGGAAATTTAGCACAGTACAATAAAAGATGCATAACTAAGAATAACAGGAAATGAAAAATCTGCCTTAAAAACAGGGAACACTCCCTAGCAGTGTGATTTGTAAGATTGGAATGATCTCCCACAGGAAGTTAAGCAGCAGGCCTTGTATGACATTTAAATCTAAACTAGAAAAAATAAAGTAAACAATGTAAGCAATAATCCTGCACTGGAAGGGAAGGGACTAGAATAAGTTTGCTGAGCTTTCTTTATCTTTTTCAGTTGCTGTACTTGATTTAACCCAAATCCTGAGGTTTCCCTTTATCTTTATTCACTGTATTTTGAAAACCCTAGAGTCTTAGTAATATAATCACTAGACAAGAGCTTGAATAGTCCACTCAATCAATTTAGAGTAAAAAACTTTGCCTAACAAGCATGTGCATGGGATGGGGAGAGAGGACATTATTCCATCAATTTCTATAGAATTACTTTATTACAATGTTTAAAGTCTTTATACATTTGCAGCTTGTGAATGGATACCCTGTGTTCTTCCTGCATCTGAAGCATTTCTATTCACTTTGATGCTCAATGCCTTCCCTAATAGCTGTAGAGTGACATTAACTAGATCAGACAGTTTCACTGCTGCTATTCAGCATCTAGGCCAGAGGTGGGCAAATGCGGGACTGTCCTGCCTGACCCTTGAGCTCCTGGCCAAGGCGGCTAGCCCCAGGCCCCTTCCCCACTGTCCCCAGTCCCCTGCAGCCACGCATGCATCACTCTGGGCGGAGGAGTTGCGCACTCCTGCTGAGCGGAGCTGCAGCGTATCTGGCTCCAGCCGGGTGGTGCAGCTGCCAGACATGCCGCTTTGAGCGGCATGGTAAGGGGGCTGCGGGGGTGGGGGTTGGATAAAGGGTCGGGATCCCCAGGGGGCAGTCAGAGGCCAGGGAGCAATGGGCGGTTGGATGGGGTGGAGGTTCTGGGGGGCAGGAGTGGAGGGCTGGATAAGCATGGGAGTCACAGGGGCCTGTCAGGGGGCGGGGGTGTGGATAGGGGTCAGGGGACGGGGAACAGGTGGGGTTGGATAGGTGTGGGGTCCTGGGAGGCTGTCAAGGGGTTGGAGTATGGATAGGAATTGGGGCAGTCAGGGGACAGGGAGCAGTCAGATGGGGCAGAGGTTCTGGGCGGTGGGGGGGCAGGGGCAGGTGGGATAAGTGTGGGAGTCCCAGGGGCCTGTCAGAGGGCAGAGGTGTGGATAGGGGTCAGGGAACGGGAGTGGGGCTGGATAGGCACAGGGTCCGGGGGGGGCCTGTCAAGGGGCAGGGGTGTGGATCAGGGTTGAGGCAGTCAGGGGACAGGGAGTGGGGGGGGAGCTGGATAGAGGGTGGGGTCCTGGGGAAGGTGTCCCAAGAGTGGTTAGGGGCAGGGTTCCCAGGAGGGGGCAGTTGGGGGACAAGGAGCAGGGTGGGAGTTCAATGGTCAGGGGTTTGAGGGGGTCAGACAGGGGGCAGGAAGTGGGAGGGGCCAGGCTGTTTGGAGAGGCACAGCCTTCCCTACCCAGCCCTCCATACAGTTTTGCAACCCCAGTGTAGCCCTTGGGCCAAAAAGTTTGCCCACCCCTAATCTAGGCTGTAAGAGGTTCCCTCCATGTAGGCTCATCCACACTATACATAAAAAGTGTTATAACAGAAGCCACTTATGCCAGTTAACTTGTACACTAGCATGGTTACAGTTGCAGTATGGACAGGCCCTAACAACAGACATTTCTTGTTGTTGAAACAGACACAAAAATGAGTGGCTTGGTATGAGAGTGGTGGGGGACACCAAGAAGAATCAGGCACAATTTCTGTCATTTCTTTCGTGGGTTTTTGGATTTTTTGGTAGGGGATGGGGAGGGAGAAAGGAGGGTGTATGTGGGGAGAAGAGATGTGAACTGGAAAAAATCAGAGCTTATACAAGCTATTTAAGAAAAAGTTTGTGCAGTTCCTATATTTTTTGCAGAGACTGAAACAGATAAGCAGTGTTGAAGAGGAGGCTGCACCAGCAGCTCTCAGTCCCATCTATTCCATCAGCACAAGCACAGACACACAGTTTGAAATGTTTTAAAGACATTCAATTAATATTTTAATAAACTGTCCTAGTACCTTTACTTAAATAAAAATATCCTTCATTTTGTACTGTGATCCATTATTTTTGTTCCCTCCTCCCCATTAGTTAAAATTGTAAGTCAGGGCAGAGGCTATTTGTCTTTTATCATATTTAAAAATATTTCACACATATACGAAAAATGATTTCTTCACCTCAAGCAAAGAGCAAGTAGAATTTTCCAAGACTAATTCAGGAGACTTATTTTCGGCCAATACTAGATACTCTAACATGCTGATCTATTCAGTTTAACTCTAATAATGTGGCTTATACATTTTGATGAACTCTATTTAGTAAATAAATAAATAAATAACTTCCACTTATTTTTACTTGGCACTAATCCTAAAACAGACACTTTCTAAATAAGTTACAAAGGTAATTAAAAATAAAGAGTCTGAATAATGCAATAACCTCATTGTTTAATCACAGAACGATTTCAGGTGTGATACCCAACAATTTTAAGATCAAATAAAAATTTGATTAGCAATTTTTATCCATTTTTAAATCCTGATTAAAACAGTTAAATTGTCTTGATTAAAGTTAGGGATTAAAGCTATTTCTATACCATAGCCCACATCTTAGTAGAGTGTCATGGACTACTGTCCTCTTGCCAGTCACAGCTGTGTAGAACTTCCCCTATCCACAATCACACACAGACTCCTCTCCCACTGGCAATCACATATCATTTATATGGCAACTACTGCAAATTATTTATATAGAAGGGTAATACCAGCATTTTATTATTTATTTTTAGCTTCTTTTAGTCTAGTTAGCAGCTCAAAATGCCAGCAGCCAATACTACATAACCAACCAGCTCTCTCCAGACCATCAACAAGTGGCTGATATACCATCTTGGGAATTAAGTATCAGAGGGGTAGCCATGTTAGCCTGGATCTGTAAAAGCAGCAAAGAATCCTGTGGCACCTTATAGACTAACAGAGGTTTTGGAGCATAAGCCTTCGTAGGTGAATACCTACTTCATCAGATGCATTCACCTACGAAAGCTCATGCTCCAAAACCTCTGTAAGTCTAGAAGGTGCCACAGGATTCTTTGCTGCTTTTACATCTTGGGAATTAATGATTTAGGATCAGACCACCCTGGATTTTCCTGAGCCTTACAAATACTTTTCCCCAATATGTTAAAACAGATGCAATACAGATGGGATAATCTATTATATAGCAGAGTTTGGCTGGCACAGTGAAAAAGTGTACACGCTGTTCAGGAAATCCATTCTAACAGCTGCACATGAAAACAGTTCTTCCACAGTATAGCTGTTGTTATATGTGCTAGTACCCCAATATGCTCCTTCCATTTTGCCTTTTGGCTACTGCTTCTTTTGACAGAAAAGGCATCCCAATTAACTTTTTAAAAATACAGTATGTTTTCCTGTCAGCGAGGCAAAGATAATTATGAATAAAATGATAAGACATTCAAGGATGAAGGGTGGCCTTAGTTTATCTGATACAGTCTTGTAATCTATGACTGAATAGCCCAGAATACCCCAAAGAATCAATACAACCATGCCACTCTCACAGCCTTCTAAGACTCCTACATTAAATCTTATTTACAGAAGCAAGGACTTGCATTTAAGTGAGACTTGGCCACAAAAAAGGGAAGTAGTAGAATCTGATTAAGTTTCTTTGCAGTTTTACACTTTTGGAGTGGCCTACAAAATTTGCAAGCTTAAAGAGTCATATACAGTACTAGTCTTTGATATGTTACTGGAACTTTACATTTGTTTTCTTTTCCAAGTTATTCTTAAACCGTCTACAGCACTCTGCTCTCTGGGTCAGCCTGAATTTTGTTTCAAGATGGCACCAAAGGCTAGCACATAAAAGGAGCTAAAGACAGGGGTAATGCACCTTAAAATTTAAGCGTGTAAAACAATTTACAGCTGATTATTAAAATGGAGTGTTGTAGCATGTTGGTCCCAGGCTATTAGAGAGCACTTTTGAACTTACACAGAGCAAGAACAGAAGAGCTCTGTGTAAAGTTGAGCACTTGTCTCTCTCACCAACAGAAGTTGGTCCAATAAAATATATTACCTCACCCACCTTGTCTATTAAAATGGAAATGTTTTCAGATTTAGGTTAGTAGTCACCATTTGTTATTAGCTACTTTTGCACTTCACTCAGTCTTGTTGGCCTCATAAATTTCACTTCCCTCTTCTTATGCACTTGAACACAGCTATGCCTGAGTTACAAACACAAAAGGAAAATCTTTACATTTAAATAAGGTTTATGAATTCAGCCAAAATCCCCTAAATCAAGATCAAACCTGCTTTACCAGACTTCCTTTCTTGTCTATTGGTTGGTTCACCTCAAGTTTCTAAACACCTAGGAAAGTTTATTTTTATAAGCTTGTTCAGAAGTCTAGCTGTCATTTCAGTATTAACTGTAGCTGCTGGAAGGCACCACAATGGGAGGGAGAGTCCCCTCTCCCCATCACTTACTGTCTCATCCTGAGGGGATGGTTTACCCACAGACTCAAGATACCATCATTTTGTCTATGAGAGTTGAGTATGTTAAAAAAAAAAAAAGAGAGAGAGAGAGCGCGACACACACACACTGTAAAATCCATTAACTGAAGTGTCACTGCCCAACACTGTGGAATCTGATGCTCCTGCTTGGTTACTCAGATCCTCTCACTACATCCTGGTGTTTTCGGGCCTCACCCTATGCGCCTTACTCATGCTGAGCACTTTCAAGGGATTTTTTACCGTGAGAGGACTGCAAGGTTAGCTGCTGGGTGCCCATGCAGAGGAGCCTAGTTGTCCTAGCTGATCCCAGGATCACCGAGATGCGCACCACGCCAACACCGCCATCCTCCCAGTCCGCAGACGGGCACAAAGTCGGAACTGCGGGGGGCGGGGGAGCTGGAGGTCGGGGAGCAGCTGTGGCCGCATCAGGGGCTCGGACTTCCCGCACGCTCAGCAGCCGTGGCCGGGGCTGCCGAGGGTGGGCAGAAAAGGTCGCCCCTTCCCCGCCTAAAATCCCACAAGCGGCCCCCAATCCGCGGAGACCCAAGTCACCCCGCTGCAGGGCGGGGGAGGGAGCAAAGGGGACACGACCGGGGTTTGACGGGGGAGATCCCCGTTCCCGCCCCGCTGCTGGGCACCGCAGCCAGGGCCGAGGGGACCCCGGAGGCGGGCAAAGGGGGATCGCGGCTCCCAACCCCCGCTGTGACCGGGGCGGCGCAGGGGCCCTCACCCGTGTGCGGAGCAGGGGCAGCCCGGGGAGCCGCGCTCCCGCCGCCCGGGCCCACAAAATGGAGCCAGAGTAGCGGCCGCGGTGCCCCCAAAACCCGGGCCAGCGGGAGGGGGGGGCGGCTTCAGTCCCATCTCCCTCCGCCTGCCCCTGCCGGCTCCGGCCGCGCCCGTCCCGGCTCCGGCCGCACAAAGAGGCGAGCGGGCGCTGGCGGGGCCCGGGCTCCTCTCCCCACTTCCTGGTCCCCTCGGCGGCGGCGCCGGGGCCCGGGGAGGGAGACGGACATTTCATTCGAGCCTGCAGTGGAACCGGTTACCAATCATTGGCCGGAGCCAGGCACAAACCTCCAGTGCGGCCCTGGTTGGCTCCCTCCGCAAATCGGCTGTTTGGTTGGACAGAAAATGGCTGCGAAGGAACCAGTCCCAGCGCGGAGCCCCGCTTCCCGCAGCCGGCCTGCCCTCCCTCCGCGCCGCCTCCCCTCCAGCCCCGCCACACTCGGCTCTTCCCGCCGCGCGGACTCCCTCCCGCCGCCGCTCGCCTTCGCCTTTATACGCGGGGCCAGAGCGGGGGGAGGTTGTTGCTCCCTCAGACGCACTGACCCCACCTCAGACAGGGGTCGCTCTGATAGGGGGTCTCAGTTGGGGGCGGTGGGGTAGACCCTGTACAGCTCTCCCCACCACCATTTACACACACACGTGGGGGTTTCTCTGATGTGGGTTTCAGTGGGGTGGACCCCGTGCAGCTCCCTCACGCATCCGTTTATACACATGGCCGTTGTAAACCGAATTGTCTGGGCATTGAGTGCCTGTGTAAGAGGAGGGATGTGTTGGACACTCCATTTCTAAGCTGGAGATAGTATTTATTTATTAATTGTTGATCACTAAGAATGACATTACTTAAAGTTGTGTGAAACTCTCGTTATACTTTACAAGAGCTTTTGTTAACATTTTCTTTTGCATCAGTCATGAGAAAATTCATACATACCTAGGCATGCAAAACTCACCCAAACCCACACCTTTCCACTTGGAAAAAAACATGAATTGTATGTGTTTGTGTGTATATCTATCTAGATATAGGTAGATATAAAACCATAACACAAGAACTCAGATTCACTCAAAAGGTTCATAGGTTTGGTCTGAGTTTCAAATTTTTAATAAAAAATGAAACCATTTTGCATGACTTTATGTTTCATTGCAAACATTTTGTGCAGCTTGAATTTCATCCTAGCTGCTGGGTGTTGTGAGAATTAATTCATTAATTTTTGGAAAGTGTTTTGCAAGTATTATCTAAACAGTCAATAACTATCCAGCCCTCAGGAATGTATTTTTCCTCCTCTCCATTTATTTTGAAGCTTGTTTTATCACTTGCTACCTTATTACTATAAGGGATGCACTATTAGCTTTGCTCTGCGGCTTTAAGATCTTTGTGTGGATTCTGTTACCCCAACCAGGAATTTCACAAATAAATCAGTGAGCGCACATTGAGTCAGGGTACAGACTACAACGCTTTCTCTACTATGCTCTACGAAGGTTGGTTTAACTCAAAGTGCTCTACATCTGCAAGGTACAGAGTTTCTCAAGTCTTTGATACTAATTAGGGCCAGATCCCACTACCATTTAAGTCAATGGCAAAACTCACTTTGACTTCAATGGGAACAGAACTGGGATCTGTGACACCTAAATTATGGTCAAGTCACAGCAGGATAGCTTCAGTGAGGAAGTAGTTAACTATAAAATGAATGATATTGAAAGAATAAAGTGTTTTAAAAGACAGCTCAAATATTTTCTACTTTGAACATGCAAATATTTTGCATGAAATCCTACTGTCTTTTAAAAAATACTGCACTATTCTGTAGAAATGACACAGCTTTTTCTAGGAGTACTACAGTGTTTTGTACTATTAATATAGCATTATATATATATTATACACACACAAAAAACCATGTTAAAAGACCATTATTAAGGTTTCAAAGTCAAGCCTTCAGAAGTTAGGAAATGCCACAATTAAATTTGTCTGTGCAACCTTAATTCGTCCCCTTTGTGTGCATGCACTATGATATATCTTTTAATTACACAATCACATACTATTTTTTCCATAGGACCCATTTCTCATTCAGTGCCTGGATTGGACGATGTTCCTTTAATAAGAAGCTATTCAATATTTTGTTTTCTCCTTGTTCAGTGACTAGCCCCAAGTGTTATTTACTGCACACTATTCAAACTCTGCTCTGAAAACAGAATTATTAATTTCCTAATGAACTTTTCTGTGGTGCTTATCACTATAATATCTGAGTGCTTCAGACACAATAATAAATTTATTACCACAACCACCAGTAAGCTAAGGAGGTGGTTGTGAGTGTGACATTACCCAGAGTACAATCTGGACTGATGGACCGCTGTGTCCCTTCAATTCTCCAGTATGGGGTGCCTTTTACACTGCTTTACTCTGAGAGTAACCACTCCTGGTCTACTTATACACGGCTCCAGCATGTAAATCACTGCCAGCTATATTGTAAGAATGCTGTAGCCAGTCACTCATGAATTACACTGCAGGGCCACACCAGCAAATTCCTTGTCCCAGACTTTCCCCCAGAAATGTGCATCTTGTACTGCCCTGCACGCTCCTGGACAACACAAGTTCACGTAAAGTCCGTCATTTCAATAATATAAATTGATATGCACAAATCCTGTTATTCTAAATGGAGTTTCCCAAACACTTCAATCCAAACACACTGGTTTAGATAAAACAATACAACAAATGTATTAACTACAGAAAGATTTTAAGTGATTGAAAGTAATGAGATATAAATGTCAGAATTGGTTACAAAGAAAAAAAAGGAAAAACTCAACTAATATCTGATTTAACAAGCTACGTGAGTTCAAAGCAAAGGTCTTTCTCACCACGGATTCCAATGGTCTTACTGGCTGAGTCTTTCACTCAGGATCTCTCCTCAGTCCAATGCTGCTTCCTTTCTTCTTCTTCTGGCGTTGGTAGAAAGAAAGGGAGAGGTGACTTGTTCTCTCCTCTTATAGCTCTTTCTGTTGTGCAAGAATCATCTCCAGCTGATGTTCAGGGGACAAAGTCTGTGTGGACAGGACCATTAAACTGCTTCTTTGTCAAAATGTAGATTTTTTTGTCCACATCCTCTATCCTAGGGAAGATTCGCACAGGATTTGCACAGGACCTATGCGTGAAAGCTTTTTAAGTGGTAGAGCCATTGCACAGGAGCAATCCCACTCTCTTGACCTTAGAAGCCAGACACCAATGGTACGAAAAAGCGTCACGACTGGTAACTTCTTTAGTTGCAGTGGATGGCCTTACATCTTTTGTGCCTCATCAAGCCCTTCGCTGTCCACAAAGCGTTGCAGAACCATTTTCTTGGCTGTTGGATCTTAGTGATCTCTTTCACCCAGTCCGCCGAAGCTGACGTTGCATGCAGGGTAGGCATATCCCTAATTCACTGAGGTTTTGAGTCCCATCAATTACACTCACCTAGTTTAGCAGGTCTGTCGAAGCCGTTGCCCGGGGTGCGGCCACTGCGCACACTGCAGCTACTTGGAGCCACAAGTGAGAGTTGAGTGACAGGTGGGGACCAAAGTGGACGGACCACCCATGAAGGGGTAAGACAAGTCCCCCCATCGGAGGTACTACCCCTCCCTGGGCACCCCATACACCCCTAGGGAAGAGTGGCCATTCAATCAGCTAATGATCCATTTGATCTTGTTGACACCTGGGTGAGGTCCTGGCTAACCTTTTGTGTTTGGGAAACTGGGTGGGACATATCCCAGTAATATCACACAGAAGAATCTTATGACTTTACGCACAATATTGACACACATATTTTACCAGAACAATGATAATCAGCAAATCACAAGTTTTCAAATGATACCTCACAAGACATACTGTGTACAAGATTTGCCATAATCCTCTAAGGGGTAAACATAAGGGTACAGACTGTCACAGTGGTATTAGCACCATTTTGCGCATGGGGAACTGAGGCACAGAGAGTTTAAGGTCAAAATGTATCCACTAATTCTGGATGCCCAATTTGAAACAACTAGAACCTGATTTTTCAGAGTACTTAGCATTATATAGCACTTCATATATTCAAAGCACAGATTCCATTGATCTCAGTTACTGCTATGACGCAGTGCTTCTGCAAATAAGATACCAAGGACCATAGGCGCTTACTTCCACTGTTCTCAGTGGGTGCTCCACTCCACCCCACCCCTGGTCCCGCCCTGCACTACCCTCACTCTGCCCCCATTTCATCCCTTCCCCAAAGTGCCCACCCCTTACCATCCCCATTCCACCCCCTTCCCCCAAGTCCCTGCTCCTGCCCCACCTCTTCTCTGCCTCCACCTCCCCTGAGGGCACCGCGCCCCACTCCTTCCACTTCCCTCCTGAAATGTCCTAAGCACTTTCAAACAGCTGTTTGATGGTGAGACATGCTGGGAGGTAGGTGGAAGGCTGGGGACATGGTGGACTCAGGGGGGAGGAGGTGAGGTGGGGCGGGAGGTGAGGGGAGCTAGGCTGCCGGGGAGTGCAAAGCACCCACTAATTTTGCCCTGTGGGTGCTCCAGCCCTGGAGCACCCATAGGGTCGGCACCTAACCCAAAGACACCCAGAAAATGAGAATACACAATTAGTGACCACCTATTAAAAGTTTGGTTTAAGCATCTTGACTAACATCACATAGGAACTCTGTGGCAGAGGCAAGGATAAGACAGCATTCATACCCACAAGACCATCCTTTCTTTTCTTGTTATCACCAGGATCCTTTAATACACACTCTCCAACTTCTGCAACCAATGAAGCATAGGGCCCGGCCTACAGACAACATCTCCTTCACTACGCAAGCCTGAGGCACACCCAGAGCAGGTGCATCTTATGCACTGAATGAGGCAGAGGTCTTGTGGAAAAAATAGTAAGAGATCTTGTAATTAAAGACTAACATAAAGCATATGCAGAAGAGGGTTGAATAAAGGTTGCACAGACAACCTTAGTTCTGGCATTTCCTAACTTTTGAGTGCTTGGTCTTGCAACCTTATAATTTTATCTTATTTAATTTCCTAGTTTTTTGAAAAAGCAAATTGATAAAACAGAAATTCAATCATATGGCTCCATATTGATACCCATGGTCATCAGGGATGGAACCTTTAGATCCACCACACAGATCTCTACTACTTTAGCTAATGAAATAACTGATGGCAGTAGTGTGTGGACTAGCACTAGACACACTTTGCCAATGAGCTTCACAGATATTTGCTGACAGCGGAGGAATGAGTAGACTCAGAAATCTTGAGTTCCATTCCAGGCTGTCATAAACAGATAGTTAAGGGTTAATGTCTCTTTTACCTGTAAATGGTTAAGAAGCTTAGTGAACCTGGCTGACACCTGACCAGAGGACCAATGGGGGGGACAAGATACTTTCAAATCTTGGTGGAGGGAAGTCTTTGTTTGTGCTGTTTTTTGTGTTCTTTGTTCGCTCTTGGGGCTAAGAGGGACAAGACATGCAACCAGATCTTTCTCCAATCTTTCTAAAACAGTCTCTCACATTCAAAATAGTAAGTACTAGCTAGAAAAAGCGGATTAGGCTTATGTTTGTTTTCTTAACTTGTGAATGTGTATTTTGCTGGAAGGATATTTTTACCTCTGTTTGCTGTGACTTGTATCTTAGGCTACGGGGGAGGGAGTCCCTCTAGTCTATATAAGCTGAAGACCCTGTAAACATTTTCCATCTTGATTTTACAGAGATAATTTTTACTTTTTTTCTTTCTTTAATTAAAAGCTTTCTTTTTAAGAACCTGATTGATTTTTTTCCTTGTTTAAGACCCAAGGGGATTGAGTCTGAACTCACCAGGGATTGGTGAGGGGAAAAGAGGGAGGGGGAAGGTTAATTTCTCTCTGTTTTAAGATCCAAGGAGTTTGGACCAGTATATCTCTCAGGGTAACCCAGGGAGGGGAAAGTCTGGGAGGGGGAAGGAGGGGGAATGGTTTATTTCTCTCTGTTTTAAGACCCAGGGGGTTTGGGTCTTGGGTCCCCCAGGGAAGGTTTTAGGGGACAGGGAGTGTACCAGACACTGGAATTTCTGGTTGGTGGCAGCGCTATCAGATCTAAGATAGGAATTAAGTTTAGAAGGGTACATGCAGGTCCCCGCTTTCTGGACCCTAAAGTTCAAAGTGGGAAACATACCTTGACACAGGCTCTGGAGGGGTTAGACTTTTCCGTGCATTCCTCCCCAAGCATGACCCTTCTCACTCATCCCCTCTCACTTGTCTTTGACACAGTCCTATTTTTCTCCACTCCAGGCTCCTTCTCCCAGTCCCACTCTCCTCACCTAGTCAATCCCAGTCTCCACTCTCAGGCGTCTCTTGCCAGTCCTAGTTTCCTTGTCCCGTAAGTCCTAGTCTCACTCCTCTGGACTCCCTGTACCAGTCCCAGTCTCCCCTTGCTCCCAATCCCAGTCTCCTGGCCCAACCTGTCCCAGTTCTCCCCCTTCCTGCTCCTTATCTGATCGATCTCTCTCCCCTCCACCCTGGCCTCCTGTTGTTCTCCCTACCCATGTTCTCTATCTCCATTGGCTCCCAGACCCATCTCCCTCCCTACACTCCTCATCCAATCTCAGTGTCTCTTTCTCTCCTGGCTCCTTGTCCAGTCTCTTTGCTGAGCCAGGGCCATTTCTTCTCCTGCATCCCAGCTCCTCGTCAGACCTGTCTTTCCTTCTCCTCACCCCACTGATTCTCTCAGAGTCCTAGCCCAGCCAATCCCAGTCTCCCATTGGCTCCTCATCTGATCTCAGTCTGCCCCTCATCTAATGACTCTCAGTCCCTCACCCATTTCCCTTCCTTTTCCCAATCCAGGTCTTCTTGCCCAGCCAATTGCAGCCTCCCCAGCTCCCAGTTTCAGTCTCCTTGCCCAGAGAGACAATGAGGGTGAGGTAATATCTTTTATTGGACCAACTTCTGTTGGTGAAAGAGACATGCATTCATGTTCACATGGAACTCTTCTTCAGATCTCCTTGCCCAGTCAGTCCCAGCCTTTCCCTCACCCCAGCTTCCAATCCCAGGTTTCCTCTTCACCTGCCCACCTCTAGTTCTACCCTCACCCCCACCCTGTCCCATTCTATGCTTCCTGCATCACCTCCAAGAACCCTGCAGGTCCACCTCTTGTTCCAGCTACTTTTGAATCAAATGGCTTGCTGCACAGTGTTGCCTGGGTCCATCAGAGGTGTGTGGGTGTGTCATTAAGAGCAAAGGGGAGACAGGCTCTGTGCTCTCAGTTCAGGTGTCTGGACCCAGACCTGGCCCATTCTGCAGCAACCCAGCACTGCAGTTGCAATGACAGTCTGGCTCAGTGCCAGGCTCCAGTGTGCCCAGTGCAGATGGAATCTTTGGGGAATTTAGCTACTAAAATCTAAGTCTCTACTTAGCATGGGCAAATGGCAATTATACAGAGGTTTATAACCTGGCCAAATTTTGGCAGATTTTTATAGGGATGGCAAAAGGCACACCCCTGACTCAAAGTGAGCCCCCCCTACTGCCAAATTTCAAATCCCTCCTCCGAACCATGTAAGTGCAAGAGCTTTTCAAAGACAAGATCACCAGAATTATTTAACATGGACAAAACAACGTATTTTTCCTCTGACTTCTTCTTGGAACAGCTGAACTGTTTTGGCTGAAACGTAAACAAAAATATCAGCCTGAGGCAGAGACCCCAGCATGGAAAATTTCAGCCCAAACAGCTAAAGTTTGGCAAAATCATAAGCAATTAAAACAGGGTCTTTTAATGGGAAGTATCAGAGAACCTCAATAGTATGTGGTGCTACCAAGTCCTGCCTACAATTCTTAGCTGAATTTAGTTCTGGTGAAATAAGTCAGATTGGCAGTTTCCGAGGCTGAAGTCCTGTGCCTAATCTAACACAGATACTTGGAACAGGGCAATTTTCTGACAGGCATTTAATAGGTATGTTCCTATTGAGTGAGAATCTTGAAAGTTGGTACACTGATTTCTTATGGGCCGCTATGTACAAGATATATCCCAAAATGTGAACTTTGACCCCGGGCCGGCGTCAGGGTTTCTGCTGTCCCATGCAGCAAAAAAAAAAAAAAAGCCAATGGGTGGCTCTTTGGCGGCAGTTCAATTGCGCCGCTCTATTCTTCGGCGGAAGTTCGGCAGCAGGTCCTTCACTCTCCTCCTTCCTCTTCAGTGGCACTTCGGCCACAGCTCAAAGAGGAAGAGAGGGACTGAGGGACCTGCTGCTGAATTCCCGCCAAAGACTCGGACGGGCTGCCCCAATAGCGGATGGAGTGCGGCCCCTTTGTATTGGCCGCTCCAAGCACCTGCTTCCTTAGGTGGTCAATCTCTCTAGGTCCTCACATCCAGGTCCTCACATCCAGGCTATGTCTAAGGATATCTCTATGCTAGAAATGCTACAGCAGCACAGCTGTAGCAGAACCACTGTAGTATAGACACTTAACCGCTTAAGCTCACCGCTCTAAGAGGTGGTCAATCTAGTGGTACAGGCATAACTATGGCTCTCAGGAGGGGTAAATTTGTCACACTCCTAAGCAACGTAGCTAGGACAACCTAACTCTGTAGTGTAGCCTAGCCCTTAGTCTTGAAGCTTGTTTCTGCATAACAACTCTAAAATATTGCCTTTCCTTCCATCCGCACATTCAAAACTCTCAGGTAGGTTCTAATCAGTTCACATCTCAATTACTGCAACACTCTTCTTTCTGACCTTGGCAAATGCAATCTTGCCCCACTTCTCTCCATTCAGAATATAATTTTGCTGCAAGATTGTTTTCCTAGCCCATCCCTTCAACCATGTGTGACAGGGGTCTCTAGTGATCCCCGCACAAAACACAGACAGGAAGGGGTTAAGAATCCTCCTGGCCTGCAGATAGCAAAAGCAACCCTGGCTGCTCAGCTGTAAAAATGGTCAATTATGGAAAGACACGCCCACAACTGCTGTAGCTAATGAGGGCAAGCCTAAGTATACAGATGGGGGAACAGCATGAGTGGCAGAGCTTTCTCCTTCCACAAGCTCTCTCTTCTCTAGCACATCAAACATAAATGACTTGTCTTTGCTTTCAAGGCCCTTCATAGCCTAACCTCCTTCCACCTATTGTCTCCTTCAGTATCAAAAGATTGACTCCTGCTTCTGGTTGGTCCAAGATGCTTCCAATGCCCATTCCATTTCACTGTTTCAGACAGCCTGTTTGTGCATTCTCCCAGCCCCTGCCTATGCTGGGGGAAAGATCTCTGTCAACATCTGCAAAACTAACTCATTATTCTCTTTCAAACTGTCCTTTGCCATAAGGCCTATACAAAACTGACACTGGGTAGGCTGCTGGAGTGCGGAGACCACTGCCTATCATGCTGACCAATATCGTCTCATTGTTTCCTTCTACTCTCCCAACTGTCTGTATTCATCTGTTATCTCTCATTTTACACTTAGATTGTAAGACTTTTGGGGGCAGGGACTGCTTTTGCGCTGAACTTGTGTATTTTCTAGCACAATGGGGTCCTGGTCCATGACTGGGGCTCCTAGGCCCTATGATAATACAAATACTAAAGCATGGGGATCCAGCAGTTGGGTTCATTCACAACAGACTGTTGTCTTTTCAGAGAGAGGGACTGGGCAGGTTGTGAAATTGAGATTACAATAACTCATCTGAGAGGAAGGGTGGCCTGGTGGTTAGGGTATAAACTGGAGGTTTGGGAAATCTGCATTCAGTGATCTGTTCCACCTTAGACTTATTGTGTGACCTTCGGCAAAGTCACTCTGAGTTGGATTCTCAAAAGTAAGTAAGACTCCTAATGTCATTTGAAATAAATGGAAGTTAGAAGCCTAAATACTTGTGATGATCTGGATCTTTGTCGCTCTGTGCTTCAGTTTCCCTTTTATAAAATGGATGTGAGTACCTTTATACTCTTAGGAGTGTTGTGAGGATAAATACTTTAGAAGATTGTGCAGTGGCAGATATTACGCTAATAGGGGCTGTATAAGTACTATAGATCAAAATGGTAATTAATCTTGGTTTCATCAGTGGAACAGCTAGCCATCTCAGCAGCACCAAGGGTATGTCTGCACTTGAAACTTAGTCATGTTTTAACATGTATTAATTAACCCTAGGCTGCCCAAGGTTAAACATGAGTAGCAACAAATGCTTTGTGTTGTATCTGCACTAGAACCGACTTACTTGGGTTAATTAATATGTTAAAAGATGACTAAAAAGTCTAGTGTAGACCTACCACAAGGGTGATAGGGAACTTCAAAGGACATCTGCAGAAAGAAGGTCCAAGTGTAAAGCATTTTGAAAGATTAATTTGAGAGATTTATTAATGGAACCCCTCCACTTTGCCTAAGAACAAAACAGCAGCAGTTGGAGGTGGTGCAGTAATGATATCCTCACCATCTTTTATTCAGCAAAGCAGTGTTGCAATTTTACTGATGCACACTCTGACAGGAGCCTGCTTTGTGATTGTGTGGGAGCCTACAACTGTAGCATAATAATCTGAACAAAATAATTTTAACAAAATAATTTGCATTAGTCTTAGCTCCATTTTAAACACAGGAAAAAAACAATGCTTATCTTAAATGGAAAAAGATAAAAGCATCTTTATGTTCAAGCATTGTGCAAGTATAACAAACAATGACTATGAAATTAGAAACTGATAGTCCTTTTAATTGTTAATTTTTGTAACTGTGTTTATTATGCACTTGCTAATAAAGATCTCTTACCATGTAGGAATTTTTTGTTGTTAGTTTCTAATTCTCTGTATTCCATTGGCTTTTTGGACATTCTCGTCTGCACTTGGGTGAAATTTACCCAACAGCATAAGAACTGTGAAAAGTTATGCTGCACTGGTCTGGAGGATGGACAGCTGCTTAATGGCTGTGCAGAGAACTCTACGTCCCCTGCATGTGATGGAACTGGGTTCCACACCAGCTCTACTTAGGCCAGTGTGGAGAAGTACTGGGGGCTGGACAAGTAAGGAAGGGGGCATGGACTGTGATCTGCATCATTAATTACAAAGCTCCTATGATCACAGAACTCTACACAAGTGTTGCACTGGAGTTCTGGAGTAATAGCCATGGAGGGCTGCAGAGATGTCCCACATCCTGCTTGTGGGTTAAGTGGAGATTCCAGATCCTTCCAGTCCCTGCATAGTTCCCTTGCCAAAGCCAATTTTGTCAGATTTTGTGCATGGTGTTGAATTTTATCCTTGTCATGGATTTGAAGACTTTATTTTGTTCGTGACATTGAAGGAATTCAGAACTTGCTGCAAAATGACAGAGCTGTCCAGATCCTCTGGTGTTGGTCATCTTTTTAATTTACATCCCGCATAGGTTAGTGTGTGGTACACTGGGATGCAAGGAATTCAGGGTCTGTCTGCACGAGTACAACCGTGTTAGCAACATGGTAAAAACAAAGTTGTCCCCTAAACCAGTTACAAACGTGATTCCAATTAGTAGCATCAACTGGACCTGAACTGTCTCCCCTAAGTAGGTTGTTTTTTTGACATGGTTGTATCTGTAGTGTAGACAGAGCCATAGATTACAGTATGTTCTAATTTTCTCCTAGGCACAAGTCTTGCAAAATTGACAGCCTATTTTAATGAAATTAAAATCCAGGACATCCATGAACTGTGTAGACTTTAATAGTGCTAAGATATAGCTGCTTGTGCATTCAGGTCTGAGAGTTCAAACCTTAAAGCAGCTGGCATTATAGGATCTTGACATTACTGAGACAAGCTTTTCTCTTCTAGTTTACACATAAGAGCGATCTTAATTTCACCAAGAGAAATGGTTAAAAGATAGGTAACAAAGGGTAGGAATAAATGGTCAGATTTCACAGTTGAGATGGGTAAATAGTAGGGTCTCCCAAGGATCTGTACTGGGACCTGTGCTGTTCAAAATGTTCATATGTGATCTGGAAAAAGGGATAAGCAGGGATATGGCAAAGTTTGCAGACAATATAAAACTACTCAAGATAGTTAAGTCCAAAACTGACTGTGAAGAGTTACAAAGGGATCTCACAGAACTGGGTGACTGGGCAACAAAAGGGCAGATGGAAATTCAATATAGATAAATTCAAAATAATGCCCATGGGAAAAACATAATCTCAATTATACATACAAAATGATGGAGTCTAAATTAGCTGTTACCACTAAAGCAAGATCTTGGAGACACTGTGGATAGTTCTTTGAAAACATCTGCTCAATGTGTAGTGGTAGCAGGGCCAGCACAACCCATTAGGCGACCTAGGCAGTCTCCTAGAGCGCTAACATTTGTGGGGTGGCGACCGCAGGGGCCGGATCTTCGGCCATCCTGGTCGTCATCTGTATTTCGGGGGAAGGACCTTCTGCCACCCCTGTTGGGGGCAGCATTTCGGGGGCAGGACCTTCCGCCACTTAAGGTGCCAAAAAAGCTGGTGGCGCTCCTGAGTGGCAGTCAAAAAAGCGAATTGAATATTAGCAAAGGGATAGAAAATAAAACAGAAAATATCATAATCCCACTATATAAACCATGATATGCCCACACCTTGAACACTGTATGCAGTTTTGGTCATCCCATCTAATATAAAGATATATTAGAACTGGAAAAAGGACAGAGAGAGGAAACAAAAATTATTAGGAATATGGAACAGCTTACATAAGAGGAAAAGTTAAAAAGACTAGGACTGTTCATTTTAAAAAAGATGACTAAGGGGAGGAGATATGATAGAAGTCTATAAAATTATGAATGGTGTGGAGAAAGTGAATAAGGAAATGTTGTTTATCCCTTCCCATAACACAAGGAACAGGGGTCACACAATGAAATTAATAGGCAACAAGTTTAAAACAAACATAAGGAAGTACTCTACAGACAACACACACTCAACCTGTAGAACTCGTTACCAGGGGATGTTGTGAAGGCCAAAAGTATAACTGGATTAAAAAACAAAATAGTTAATTTCATGGAGGATAGGTCTACCAATGGATATTAGCTGAGATGGTTAGGGATGCACCCCTATGCTCTGAGTGTCCCTAAACCAGTGCTGAATTTGTAATGAAAGAGGTGCCTAAGCTCAAGCAATTATTTTACGCTCATAACTGATGCAGCAAGCCCAAAGGTGGCAGAGCTATGAACTGCCAAGCCTTTAAGTGCCAGACCTCAGCCCTGGTAAGCCCTGGCACAAATTAAGCACTGCCCTAAACCTCTGCCAGAAACTGGGACTGGACAACAGGGGATAGATGGCTCGACTGCCTGTGCTGTTCATTCCCTCTGAAGCATCTGGCCCTAGCCACTGTCAAAAGACAGGTTACTGGGCTAGATGAACCATTGGTCTGACCCAGGATGGCTACTCCTATGTTCTTAATGAGATACTTTGTGGGAAAAGGGATTCCAATATTATTTCAATGATCTCATTAGCTCAATCACTGGTTTGGGAGTCAATCTTCTTAAAAAAAACATTGAGATAGTGTTGTGGTGGGCCCAGAACCACAAAGGTATTTAGGCTCCTCATTTCCACTGAAATCAATGGAAGTTAAGAGCCTAAATATTTTGTGGGATCTGGGCCATACAGTTTAGACAATTGCAGCTCTTTTATTAGGGTCCTTCAGCAGGGATCGTACATTGGGTAAAATTACTTGAAAAACCTTCACCAAGATTTCAACACAGAGTGAAATGCCTTCTTATATTTCACCTTTATAGAAGCTGGGTTTTTTATTAGTGACTAGGGCACTTCATAGACTTACTACATGTTACTGAATTTATCACACCCTATCTCCTTCCTTTGTTTTCATGATGCTGATGCAATCCGGGCAATGTAATAGCCCAAAATACCAACCAGTATGATGCATTTGCAACCTTTCTTTTTGTTCTGTAGAAATTCCTAAGGATACAACCTCCTGTCCTGCTCCTTAGAGAAAGCTATGGTATCACAGAAAAAAAGAGAGCAATATATCTAATGGTTTTATAGTGTGGCTATCACTGTAATATGAGTGCCTTCCATGTAAAAGTGGTTAGCAATAATGAAGATCCTAGCGGACTTTGTGGAGCCTCTGATTCTTCTCCCTTTTCTCCAGAATGCTATCTGATGTTCAAAATAAGTGATTGCTTGTTATTGCACAGCAGTCCTCAACATCTGGAAAAGCTTTTCACACTTGATAGAAATTAAGGATGACTCCAAAGCATTTTTAAGTCAATGAAAAAACTTCTAGTTTTCCATTGACTTCAATAGGCAAGCTTTGGATTAGGACCTTAAATTAGAGTCTGTATCCAGGAAAGGGGCCTTGGAGTTGACCACAATGAATTTGCTGTGATAGAGAAGGGAAGCCAGTGGCAAGATTCAAAGCAGGAGCATGAGATGATCAACACCATAAAGAACATGACGGTGGAAGCTGCATTTTGTATGGACTAGAGGGGACAGGGGAGCAATGTGAAGTCAGGTATACTAGGGAAGGGGCTATGATAATCAAAAGGGACACAGAGTGGTCCCAAAAAATGTTTTAGAAGTTGGGACAGAGGAGGGGCGGGGAAAGGCTAATTTAGGAATATTGTGTAGGAAGAAGCAGCGGATTTGGACATCCTCTGGATGTGTGGGGAGAGGGAGGAGTTAAAGATGACCAGTAGCTTATTGGCTGTATTGACAGGGTTCTGCTCAGTAGCAGCAGGCGCTTTTGTATAAATTTACTTACCTACTTTTGTGGCATGTAACACCTACAATAAATGTAACTGAAAGACATTAGGAAAATATATTTTCAGTTTTCTTATTTTGTGCACTAGACAGTGTATGGTCCCCTTTCACTGTCCCCCCCTTTATAGTCAGATGCAGTCATATTTTCATTGATTTGGGGCACCTCTGTTTTTGCGTGTCTTAAGTTGGGCTCCCAAAATCATTGGCCACTTTTAAAATGTTGGTCTTAGTTTCCCCTTTTGTTCCTGTGGGTCTTTCTCACAGCAACCTGGGGAGAGATTTTTCTTTTTCTAATAAAGAATGTGATTGTGAAACCACAAAAATTGTCAAGAGATACCAGGGCAGGTGCAGTATCTTATGACACTTCTAACTTTTTTTTTTTAAGCTGATGAAACGTCCATTTGATGGTGTCCCTTTGAAGACTTTGTGGGGCTTGGTGGAGTAGAATGACTTCCCACAACCTGTCCTGAGAATGATTTTATATCCCTAATTCTGAAACTGTATTTTCTGAATGACTTAGTTATTACCCTCTATTACAATAATTATTGCTATTATAGATGAGTGAATGCAGATATTAACTGTAAAATCTTGATGATCATTCTCATTGCTAGATCAGAAGCACTGCTTAATTTATAAGTACCCTGTAATAAAGTCATCTTAATTAAATGAAGATAGCATTTATAGATTTAATTATTTTAACTCCAGATTATTATTCTGTTGCCTTAGAAGTCATTAAACAGGGTGGGCCAGAGGTTTCCATTTAAAAAATAGGGCTTTGGTAAAAATATTTTGCTTCTTTGTACAAAATGAAATGGCTTTATCCCCTTAGGGTTTTAAATTAGATAGAGGTCAGTATACTTACATCCCAGTCCTGCAAATCCCTATGCACATGAATATCTTTATGCATGTGAGTACCGACGAGTTCAATGGGACTACTCCCAGTGTGATGTTATTTATATGAGTATCTGTTTGCAGGATCGTAGCCTTAGTCAACAAAAGTGTTTCAGAAATTCAGGTGTAATTTTTTGATATTTGAAACTCCAATTAATGATGGAGATTGGATTGCAGGATGGGAGCACTGTGCAGCATTTGTAATGTGAGTGGCACAAGTCATCCAGGCAAACAGACCGTGATTCTTGGAGATTATACCCCTGGAGCATGGAGGCTATTCCACCACCACTATGGGAGTAGAGAAAGAGGTTTCCTTCTATAGAGAGCCCTAGTGTTGTTTGTTATTTGTATTATGGTAGTTCATAGAAGCCCCAAGTGAGATCAGGGTCTCATTGTGCTAGGTGCTGTACAAACACATAGCGAGAGAGTGTCCCTGCCCCAAAGTTGTTACAATCTAAATAGAAAAGACTGGTATAAAGATGGGGGAAAAAGAAGGATAATTATCTCCATGTTACAGTGGGGTAACTGAGATATGGATAACATGAATGATTTTCCCATGATCACTTAAAGTCTATGACCAAGCTACAAAACGAACCTAGATTTCCTGTATCCCAGACTAGTGCTTTAACCACAAGGTCATTCTTCCTCTCAGCATGCATCCTTCGTCTCATTTCCCCACAGGGCTGCCCCGGGGGGGGGCAAGTGGGGCAATTTGCCCCAGGCCCCGGGCCCCACAGGGGCCCCCATGAGACTATAGTATTCTATAGTATTGCAACTTTTTTTTATGGAAGAGGCCCCTGAAATTGCTTTGCCCTAGGCCCCCTGAATCCTCTGGGCAGCCCTGTTTCTCCTCACCTCCAGCATATAATCAACCTACATAATGGAAGAGATTATTTGTTCACAAAGACAATGATTTTTTTTTAAACATCAGGTATTGGCCATAAGCAAGAGTAGGATACCAGATTTGATGGACTTATTGTCTGAGCTGGTTTGGGCAATCATATATTTCCATACAAAGATAAAGGAAATGCACAATTTCAACAAACAGTAAGAAAACCACATCACATCTATTTTTATAGATTCACAGACTTTCTCTCCCATCTTTTGCCATGTCTCTTTACACTATAAACTCTGGCTCTCTCATGTGTACCTTCAACATCTATCATAAGGGTGTCCCAATTTTGGTTGGCGCTTCTAGGCAGTACTGTAGTGGCTTATAATTTAAGACCAGAAGAAACCCATTATCATCATCTACTCTGACTTCCCCCATAGCTAAGGCCACTGAATTTCAGTTAGACACATGCGAAGTCAAATGTTTTCTTTTCTTTCTTTTATACCTTTTAAGTTGGAAATTATTGGTTTTGGAAAAAAAAAGACATGCTGAAAATTGTCCCATATGTAGAGCTTTACTTTCAGAGTCCATCTTTGGGGTTCTTTTTAAATCCAAATGTTTCCCAAAGCTAGAGAGCATATGCAAACTCGTGCTACTGTCTGTGATTTACTTATAGTTAAAGTTGTCCTCTTTTACCCCTTTTTAATATTTTTGAGATCAGAAATGTAAAAAGATAGCTATAATAATTATATCTAGCTCTCATGTAGTGCTTTGCACCCGTAGATCTTAAAGCACTTTACAAAGGAGGCAAGTATCATCTCCATTTCACACATGGGAAAATGAGGCACAGATAAGTGAAATGATTTGTCCAAGGTCAGCCCTCAGGTCAGCAACAGAGCAGGGAATAGAACCAAGTCACCTGATTCCACTCCACCGAACTCCATAAGACCACATTGCCGTCCTATACAGGTGGATGCTTACAAGTAGGATTGCAATAAGTGCAGGTCATATTTTTAATTTTTCACTTAACTCCTTTGAGCATGGTTCCAAAAGAAAAAAAACCTAGGGATATTTAACTTTTAAAATGTATTTTGCCATGTGCTCTGTTCTAATTCTATGTCAGTTTGCAATATGCTTCTTGAGCTGACCTGCTACAGCTCCAGTTTTAGTAGTAGTTTCTGCTTATTTTTATATCGAAGAAAATCCTCACACACACCTTTACTCAATTCCTTATTTTAGCTGCATTGGTCTTCTAAGGAAATTGAGTAATATCTTTTACTTCTAAGACACCTCTTGCCTGTGGTGTCTATGGTATGTAAAGCAGTTTGAGGTATGCTTGACTAAATATTAGGGCTGTCGATTAATCACAGTTAACTCACGCGATTAACTCAAAAAAATCAATTGCATTTAATCACAGTTTTAATTGCATTGTCAAACAATAGAATACCAACTGAAATATTTTTTGATATTTTTCTACATTTTCAAATATATTGATTTCAATTACAATGCAGAATACAAAGGGTACGGTGCTCACTTTATATTATTTTTATTACAACTATTTGCACTGTAAAAATGATAAACAAAAGACATAACATTTTTCAATTCATCTCATACCAGTACTGCAGTGCAATCTCTTTGTCCGGAAAGTGCAATTTACAAATGTAGATTTCTTTTTGTTACATGACTGCACTCAAAAACAAAACAATGTAAAACTTCAGAGCCTAGAAGTCCACTCAGTTCTACTTCTTGTTCAGCCAGTTGCTAAGATATTAATTAAATTAATTAATTAATACAGTCACAAGGGAGCTGCCCCTCATCACTTGCTCAAGACAGTAGAGTTGGGCACAGGCCAATTCACTAAACAGCTGCTGTGATTCCCCCTCCAAAGTTCTCCTTCCAGGGGCGAGATCAGCTTGTTAAACAGCCTGAGCTTCAAAATAAAAATAAAAATAAAAATAAAAATAAAAAACACAGTGGAGCCAGGAGGCGACCGGGCATCGTGTCCATCATTCAGTGGCTGTGACGCGTCCGCCGGCAGGGGTCGCCCTACGTCCTGGAAATCCGCTGCGGGCAGCTGGGGCTGGGTTTGCTGGCGGCTCTACTGCTATCGCAAGCGGAGTTTCGTCTCGTAGGAAAGGGACGCGCAGCTCCCTTCCCTGCAGCCGGCGCTTCCCCGGCGTCCCTGTCTGGTGCTGGCCGAGCAGGCCTGGCAGAGGGCGCTGCCCCTCCCTGGGAGCCGCTGGAGGAGGATGCGCTCAGAGCCGCGCCATGGGGAGCTCGGTGAGGAAGGGCAGAGCGGTGCTGCCGGCGGAGCAGGCTACCCGCCCCAGCAGGGAGCAGCCCCACCGAGCAGGTAGGCAGCCAGCCCCTCGCGGGGACGGGGGCCAGGCAGCAGCCGGGCAGGAAGGTGGTAGCAGGGAGCGGGGCTTGGCTTCCGCAGCAGAAAGTTCGCTCTGCCCTTAGCAGGTGGCAGCCGCTCCCCAGCGCCTCCCCCACCTGCTCGCGTCTCTCCCTGCCAGGGGCCTGCCTTGCCAAGCGGGGAATCCTGCCATTTTTCTTCTGTGTGGGCATCGGCCAAGATGTTCAGCCCTGCCACTGGCTAGTGATTTGGGGTGCCCAGCTTCATGGATTTGGGCCTGATTTGCAGAAGGTGCCAAGTACCTGCCCCGTGGAAATCAAGCCCGTTTAAGATGTCCTCACTAAGGGGTGCCCAAAAATAAAAACACCCCAAATCACTAGTTGCTTTGGAAAATTTTGGTCTTGTACATAGATTAGGTGTGAGTCTCTGCATCTATATAGTTAACTATATAAACCATCTTTCTACATGTCTGCTTCATAATACATAGTACTTGCAGCCCTTTACTCTAAGCACTTGGCAAATGCTAATTAATTGATAGTTCTAGTCCATAAACTGACAAGGAAACACTTTTCTTTTCTGGTAAAAGAATTCATAAGTCTCAGAAACTGAAGCTAAAAATTGTGTGCGGGCGGGCAACATAAAATCAAGAGCTCTTTCTGCTTTAATTCCCTCTTCTAATGCTGACTCAGGGCTTCTTATACTGGGACTTTTGAGGTATCTGTGTATGTATTTTTGTAAAACGTAGATCTGTTTAATGAAGTAAACGTGACTGCAGACAAGGCTTCAATAATAATATGTTTCTAAAATTTAACTTGAGAAATTTAATTGTTTTCTGTGATTGTTTATACTTATCAAAATCTTGATTTGGTTTATGTGAAACAAAGATGATGTGTTTGATTCAGTTCCTATCTATTTATGGCCAAATTCTGATAACTTGTCAGTTCGTTTTGTTTTTGTACAGCACCTGGCACAATAGGGACCTGGTCCATGAGTGGGATTTCTAGGTACTTTGATAATGCAAGTAATTAATAATAATTAATGATGTTGAGTTGTACTTTACTCCATTAATAAACTAACAAATCAGGGGGGCTAGTCATGGAGATTACCTAGGGAAGTTGTGGAATCTCCATCTCTGGAGATATTTTAGAGTAGGTTAGATAAATGTCTATTAGGGATGGTCTAGACAGTATTTGGTCCTGCCATGAGGGCAGGGAACTGGACTCGATGACCTCTCGAGGTCCCTTCCAGTCCTAGAGTCTATGAGTCTATGAGACTATGCCAGTGAATAAGGACATCAAAACATAGTGATTTAGTATTTACTGGCATGGTAGCACTAGTCACTGAGTGCAAGATTTCTTAGGTACGTGTCCAAATCACAGACATTCTTATCACCATAAATGGCACCTTAGTAGCACTCACAACAGAGAGGGCAAATTTTGAAGTGATATGAAAACTGATTTGTTCTCTCATCCATAGAGAGAGTCCTTCCAGTCCAGGTTAGAACTGAGGCAACTAGCAGTGCAGTGTGAAGAAGCTTGCTCTTCAGCCGTCTGTTTTGTATTTGATTTATGGATAAATCAAGGTCAGGACTTCCATCTTCAATGCTATCAGCCTGGCACTTAGCATGAAGAATACATTCACTAAAAAACTGTCGAAAGTAATTTAAAAACGTAAAGAGTTTGAAATGCTGAATGACCGGGAATTAAAAAAAAAATGCTAAGCATATCTGGAGTAAACCAAAAGCCATTTTAAATATGTAATATTTTAATAGGGCATTCAAGGCTGAAGGAAACTTCTAAAACATTGCATATTTTTGGACTATGGAAAGTTTTTAATACACTTCCTCAAAGTTGGATATGGGTTGGTTGTTTTTTGTGTCATTGTTGCCATAGAGCATTTTTGTATATATGATACTTGGAGAATCATCAGGACTAAAACACTTTTGTAGTTCTGTAAAATAATGTAAACCACTTTACATCTGTTTTATACATAGCTTCCTCAAAAGGCAGAGAGGAGATTTACTGAGTGTGAAAATTCCCAGATTAAAAACAAAGCAAAATGCTAATGGCTACATTTGAGCCATTAGGTTCAGCTCTATATGAGAAGCATGGTGAAGCTGTGCTGCTCAGACAGTCACAATTCCTCCATCTTCTCTAGCTTCTCCACTTGCTCCAGAAGGTAGGTAATTTATTTTACCCCTTTTGGGGATGAAGAAGACCTCTCTCTGTAGTCCTGGCAAACTCAGCACAGATTGGAGGTTATGCTTGCAAGTTGTGATCGTTGCTACCGAATGGCGAAGAATTGCACATCTCCTAGTATATTTATTTATTACTTTGTCTCTCCTATCCCCACCCTGACTTGCTTGTTAGTCTCCTCCATCTGTTATAGCTTACCTTTTAGGTTATAAACTCTTTGGGTCAAGGACTGTAGTTTATGATGTATGATGCCTGGCACAATGGGGCAACCTGTGTGTGGTCATATGTGCTATCATAATATAAATGTTCAATAATCATCTGCTGGCTGGTGGATTTGGGAGGGGTCACACAGGTCAATACTCTATACCAGGGGTTCTCAGCCTTTTTGTTTCTGAGGCCTCTCCCAGCATACTATAAAAACTCCACAGCCCATGTGTGCCATAACAGCTGGTTTTCTGCATATAAAAGTCAGGGCTGGCATTACTGGGGTAGCAATCAGGGCAGCTGCCTGGGGCCTCATGCCACAGGGGCCCCTATAAAGCTACATTGCTCAGGCTTTGGCTTCAACCCCAGGTGACAGGGCTCAGGGCCCTGGGCCTCAGCCTCATACGGTAAGGCTTTGGCTTTCTACCCTGGGCCGCAGTGAGTCTAATGCTGGCCCTGCTTGGTGGCCCCCTTCAAACCTGCTCACGGCCCTCTGGAGGCCCCGGACCCCTGTTTGAGAACTACTGCTCTATGCATTTCTCCTTGCTATCATGGGGTGGAGAGAGGGGAATATTGGACTTGCAGTCTCTGCTGTCCCCACTCACACTTGGAGCTGGAATCCAGGAGGGTCCTTACTGCCTCCTGTGATTGCGTAGGTCCAGGCCACAATCTAGCTTTAGATAAAATTCCACATTACTAGACCATGAATGCAGAGACATTCAGAAAAACAGCACTGTAGCGGTTCTAAGTACTTCATTTGGTCTGACAGCGCAAAAAAAAAAAAAAAAAAAAAAAAAAAAAAAAAGCCCAACCAAATGTCACAAGTCTTCATTCATTTAATCTGAGCAAAATTTCATAATTTTGTTATTAACCCCATAGGAATAGGTATATATTTGTCATCTTCCTGTGGGTGAGATTGTTCCACTAGTACATAAAGTAGTACCTTAATGTGCTAAGAGCCACACTGAAATCTGGTAAAGTGCTGGTCATTGTGAGTGAGGATGGCAGGATCTGAGCCACAGTTCCATAGATCTGCATGGCTGTTGACAGTTTAATGTATTTGTTAAGTCCCTTCTCCATGGGGCAACAACTGAAGAGTTGGTCTACACACAGAAATTGCACCAGTTTAACTAAATTTGTTTCTAAATCAATTCAGTCAAACCAGTAATCCAATTAAGCTAAATCCATATAAGGCACCCATAAACCAATTTAAGAACCTCCACACAAGGAGGTTGCACTGGTTTAGATAAATCAGTTTAGAAACAGAATTTAGCAATTTCTGTTTGTAGACCAGCCCTAAGGCGCCGATCTTGCAAACAGATGTGCCAGTACATCTTCTTACAGGGTAGGCGCCTATAGGAGACCCAACATAGCAGGGGAGGACAAATGGAAGGATGACGTTTATTTTACAGTAAGATATCATGAGACACATTCACAACAACAGGCATGTCTCTCTAAGTATCATTTTAAAAAAATTATACCAAAATCCGAGCCAGTTTGTAGAATTAAGGGCGTGGCAGAAGCCAGCATTGTAAGTTTTTATCCTAACTGAAATAACCAAAATCTATTAACTGCTTAAGGTGATGCTGTCAAGCCAGTCCTACTGTGCTTGTACATGCAGAGCAGAGGGTTCCCACAGTACTACTTAGGGAATCAAAGGAACATTACTGACGTTCCCACTTCTCAGGTTACTGTTAAGGTATGACTTGACAAGCAAAAACAATCCCACCTTGGTTACAGTGCTAACACAACTTCAGATGGTTTAGCCTGAATCTAAGCATATGTCTACACTTCAAGCTGAGGGTTTGACTCCCAGATCAAGGAAACATACCCATGCTAGTGCTGATCAAGCTGGTGAGCTAAAAACAGATTGCAGCTGCCGTGGTAGCACTGGGAGAAGTCCTTTATTTCCTTCCTGTTCCAAAACCCCTAGACTGTTGTCATGGAAATCAAAGTAATGTTACAAATTTAGAATTATTGCTTTCATGTTAAGATCAAGAAAGATATTAAATAAAAAAAATGCTGCCAGTAATTAGCAAAATTGGCAAGGAAAATTATGACTATCACTTGAAAGGTAAATTTATTTCAGAAAAAAAGTTATAGTATATTATAATTTTCCTAGTAGAACATTTCTCTTGAAAGGCAGATGCTCTTCTCTTTACTCCTGCTTTTATACTATGGTATTGTGGAGTTTTTAAACAGTGAGTGGTTTACTGTACCATATAATATATATGTTTTCTGTTTTTCTTTGCTTTTTAAACATATAACCTATTACATAAAAATGCACTATATTCAAGGAACATTATGGTTGCAAAGTCAAGCACTCGAATTATGAAATGCTAGAATTAAGATTGCCACTTTAATTCAGCCTTGTTGGGAGTATGCACTGTGATAGTGTCTTTAATTACATGATGTCACAGCTCTGATCAAATTCATCCTTCTGGATGCTCACTAAACTGCCCTGCTTCACATGCTGGGCATAAGTGCTTTTTTTTTTTTTTAAGCTCCCCTGCATCCCAGTTTGGTTTCAGCCTCTCCCTCTCTGGCCTCTCTAGCGTACTTCCTGGGCACAGACGCTGTGTCCAGAGCCGCCCGGGGGTGGGGGGGTGGAAGTGGGGGCATTTGCCCCAGGCCTCGGGCCCCACAGGGGCCCCCATGAGAATATAGTATTCTATAGTATCACAACTTTTTTTTTATGGAAGGAGCCTCCAAAATTGCTTTTCCCCAGGCCCTCTGAATCCTCTGGGCAGCCCTGGCTGTGTCTGTATCCCCAGCTCTCCACAGACAAGCTGGAGGATGGATCTATCCCATTGCTGTGTTTGGGCAAGATCTGTTCAGGTGCTTATAGTCTAACTACCATCCTATTCAGAGACAGCCACTCAGGCACCCCTCCCTGTCTCCTTGGTGTTAAGGTATTTGAGGCAGGAATACAGTAAAGAGACTCATAAGGGCTTAAACATACAGAGTTCATAATCTCAAACAGAATTCCTAAACTATACAGAGAAAAATTCCCCAAATCATCACACATGATTAAGGCTGCGAGTCTGTCATGGATGTCACAGATTCTGTGACTTTCCGGACCTCTGTGACTTCTGCAGCCAGCAGTTGTGGCTGACCCAAGGGCTGCCCGAGCAGCTGGGGCAGCCCTGGGGTCAGCCGCACCCTCCCCAGCCCCCAGCAGCGGCGGCAGTCCCTGGCTGCTGCCCCTCCCCATGCTAACACTAGCGGTGGTGGTCCCAGGCTGCTGCTCTTCCCCACCCCACCCCCCCGCCAGCACCAGGGTCCCGGGCTGTCCCTTTGCCAACAGCTGCGGTGGCGATCCCGGGCTGCCCTCCCACCCCGAGCACCAGCAGGCACCTGAAAGCCTTCCTCCCCAAGCACCAGTGGGTGCCCAGAACCCCTCCCAGCAGGTGCCCTGGAGGGCCCCCCCCAGCACCAGTGAGTGCCCCAGAGCCCCCCTTCCAGAGCAGCAGCTGCGCCCCCGGAACCCTCCCAGAGCACCCAAATTTAGTCAGTGGTATATAGTACAGGTCATGGACAGGTCATGGGGACGTGAATTTTTGTGAATTTGTTGACCTGTCCATGACTTTTACTAAAAATACCCATGACTAAATCTTAGCATTGCACATGATCACATACTATATTGTCCATAGAATCTCCCCCTCCCCCCCAGCTCCATGTCTTCATCCCAGTTTTGTCTCCTCTATCTCCCCCGCCTCCACATCTCAGTCCAAATTTGTGAGGTACTGAGTGCCTTCCACTTCCATTGACTTCAGTAGGAGTTGAGGGTTGCGCTCTTGGGACTCAATTCCTTGTCACTGGTGTGCATGGAAAAACTCTAATTGGAATCTTGGAATGAGTTTGCTATCCAGCCCTTTGTGGGTAGAGTTGCAAAGTATTGTTACTATTAAAAATCACTGTTGCAGATTTTCTTGTGCTAAGAATAGCTGGCAGAGCCCCAAAATCCAACACAACTTCATAGTATAAAGATCATGGGCCCAAATTTCTGCTGTATTACTCTACGTTTATGCCAGGGTAACTGTACTGAAATCAGTGAAATTACATCAGCGTAAAACTGGAGTCACGCAGTGATGAATTGGCCCCAAACTCATTTTATTTCTCTTTGTGCTGTTTCCTGTAAACGTTTCTGCCATATTATTGTATGTGTGGACTTTTAAAATATAACAGAAACAGTGCTTCATAGCTGTGTGCACATAGCATTACTGTTGATGGATGCAAACTTGCAGGCCGTGGGCTCAATTTTGCCCTTGCTTACATCAGTACAATCTTAGGCCTAGTCTGCATCTAAAATTTAGGTTGGCTATGTCACTCAAGGGTGTGAAAAAACGACACCCCTGGGAGACATAATTAAGCCAATCTAAGCCCCTGTGGAGACACCACTAGGTTGACCTGGCTACCACCTCTCCAGGGGGCAGATTTTCTACAGCAACAGAAAAATCCCTTCCATTGCTGTACCAAGTGTCTATACTACTGCATTAGCGTTGCATAGCTGCAGCACTTATAGTGTAGGCATACCCTTAATGACTTCAGTAGTAACTGAGAGCAGGACTTACCCCTTAGTATATGAACTGCCAGCACATTTTCTTGCCAGCCTAATGCTCATTCAATATGCATTTTTTTTTATTCCTATGTGTTTTGTTCAGCCTTGTTAAAGTTCCTCAAGAGTTTAGGTTATTTCACATTTGTTTTAACCCAGATATGTCAGTTGGCATAACCACTTTTAAATTAGTTCTGAACAGATGCATTTTGTAAGTTGGATGATGAAGAAATTGGAGCAAACTGTTGTGACAGTGCAACCCTTTAGTGATTTCAGGGCTCAGCATTTCTTCCTCTGGCACTGGTGAAGCCTGGGGTAAATCAGTCCTACTCTGGAGGTTTAGTTCTTCACATTAGCTTATTTACAATATTTACAGAGAAGGCCTGAGGTTTAGCCTGAGGGCTTCTTTAAACAAAAGCAACAACAAAAAAGTGCATTTCCTAATTCCCACTGGAGCATGCCTCTTCATATGCTGGCTACCAATTGCCAGCCACCCACTCTGTGCCCAGCTATGCTGGGAACCAAGGCCCCCCTCCCCAAACAGAAATAAACTCATTTCCCTTATAGAGAAAAACATCTCTTATTTGGAAAAGCCTCCCCTCCTCCCTCACTGCACACAGCCCTTCTGCTGCATGGTTCTCATCCATCCCCTCCCTACCTCTCTCCCTCACTCTCACTGGAAGAGATTTCTAAAGGTCACAGGCAGTCCTTAATTAGACTCAGATGTTTATAATTATCCTGAGGTAACCTTTTTCAGGTCATATTAAAAAGATTTAATCATTCTAAGACTGATATACCTGCCTTGAACCACATATTTATCCTTTTATAGATAAGCACAAGAGAAGAGGTGCTCACTAATGGAGGTACATAAGGAAAATGCTCTTCTTATAGAAATGAACAAGCTATTTACAGTTTAAATTGCTGAATGAGCTATTTGAGCTATTTTAAAGCTTACTTTTATGTTTTAGTACAAACTAAATGAAGGTGAAATACATGCTATAGAAAATGCACTGGTATTTCTGCATCATGTGTACAGTATTGAACAAAAGGATTTTATTCACTTTGTTTTATTTTGAATATTGTCATGCTTGAATTTAATAAAGTTATAATATTACACCCTTCTAGAACTGTCAGGTCTGCCTTTGTCACGCTGCTAACACCTGACAGTTTCTAGATTGCAAATCTCTCAGATTTGGAATCTCTTCTGCGGCTGACTCATTCTACACTTAGCCTCAAAACACTTTCAGAGATGCTGGGACATTGCCTAGGAAAGCTTGGTTTCCTTTGACCACATTCACTTTAGATGATGGTTGATGGTCCTCTTCCCTGTGTTTGCTTGTGATGTTCTGTGTCACTAAAATGCATACCTGATAGTAAATAATAGATAGAAATGGTGCAGGAAGGAATAGTTTTACTGATGTGTGTGAGGCAGTGTTGTTTAGTAGACAGTGCAGTGGACTAGGACTCGGGATTCTATTCCCAGCTCTGCTGGGTGACCTTGGACAAGTCACTTCAGTCCTCTGAGCCTTGGTTTCCCCACCTGTAAAATGAGGATGATGATACCGAATTCCTAAGCACTTGGGGCTAGATTCACAAAAGTTTTTAGATGCCTGAGTCCCAGTTTTAGGCTCTTTAGTGATCCACAAAACTATTGAACTCTGTAGACGTCTAAACTCATTTGACACCTACATTTTCAGGGTATAAGTTCCCTTGGTACCTAAATTTCTGCCTCTGAACGTGCACACTGCTGCCTCCCTCTAGGCATCTGGACACCTGTCTCCTGCCTAAGCCACAGGAGTATTGACAAACAGGGAAGATAGGCACCTATCTTACATGCAGGGCCTGATCTTGGAAGTGTGCTGAGAGGCTGCTGATTAGATTGGGTCCCATTCAAAATCTGTCCAATGGTGGTGTCCACCTTACAATTTTTAGCCCAATGATGGGAGTAGTTGCTTGGGATGTGGGAGACCCAGGTTCAATTCCCTCCCCTGCCTGAAAAGGGGAGAGGATTTGAACAGGGTTCTCCTGTCGCCTAGGCAAGAGCTCTAACCACTAGGCTAAAAGTTATAAGGAGGTCATCACCACCCATGGGTGCCAGAAGGACTGCAAAAAAAAAAAAAGGCTAATTTCATTCTGGGGAGTATTAACAGGAGTGTCATGTGGAAGACATGGAAGTAATTGCCCCACTGTATTTGGCACTGGTGAGGTCTTATCTGGAGTACTATGTCCAAGTCTGAGCATTACATTTTAAGAAAGATGGGGGCAATTGGAGGGAGTCCAGAGGAAAGCAACAAAATTGATATAAGATTTAGAAAAGCTGACCTATGAGGAAAGGTTAAAAAAAAAACCTGGGGAAACTTAGTTTTGAGAATAGAAGATTGTTTGAGGGAGGACCTGATAAGTCTTCAAATATGTTAAGGGCTGTTATAGAGAGGATAGTGCTCAATTGTTCTCCACATCCACTGAAGGTAGGAGAAGTAATTGGCTTAATCTGCAGCAAGGGAGATTTAGGTCAAATGTTAGACAGTTTTTTCTAACTATAAAGGTAGTTAAACTCTGGAACAGTCTTCCCAGGGAAGTTGTGGAATTCCCATTGCTGTAGGTTTCTAAGAACAGGTTGGACAAACAACAGTCAGAGATGATCTAGGTTTACTTGGTCCTGCTACAGTGCAGGGGACTGGACTGGATGACCTCTTGAGGTCCATTCCAGCCCTATATTTTCGTGATTCTACAAGAAGGGTGTTTGTGGTGGTAGTGGGAGCAAGCCAACCAACCAAAACATCTCCTTCCCAGAGCTGTGGAGGGAATGCCCCCTGCCCCAGCCTGACCCTCCTCTTCCCCCTCACCCTCACGCACACCAGTTTGATCATCTCTGGCACCTATGAACCAGAACCAGTTCACCACAAGATATTGCCCACTAAACAGTGTATTTAGAGATTACAAATATTGCAGGATTTTTCTTGATAGGACCAAGATAGCCGTCAAGAATGGGGGTGGAAGGAACAGGATGACTAAGGGTAGATAAATGTTTGCCAAAGAGTTAAAGGAGTAACAGATTCATAGATTTTCAGGGCCAGAAGGGACCACTGTGGTCATATAGTCTGGCCCTGGAATTTCCCCAAAATAGTTCCTAGAGCAGATCTTTTGGAAAAACATCCAATCTTGATTTAAAAATTGTCAGTGATGGAGAATCTGCTGCATCCCTTTGTCCAGTAGTTAATTACTCTCACTCTTAAAAAATTTATGCCTTATTTCCAGGCTGAATTTGTCTAGCTTCAACTTCTAGCCGTTGGGTTGTATTATATATTTCTCTGCTAGTTTGAAGAGCTCACTATTAAATATTGATCCCGAGGTAGATACTTAGACTGTAATCTAGTCACCCCTTAGCCTTCTTTTCATTGAGCTAAATAGATTGAGCTTTTTGAGTCTATCACTATAAGGCATTTGTCTAATACTTTAATCATTCTCATGGCTCTTCCCTGAACCCTCTCCAGTTTATCAATTTGTGAGTTGTGGACACCAGAACTGGACACAGTATTCAAGTAGTGGTTGCACCAGTAACCTCTCAACTCCTACTCAATATTCCCATTTCTGCATTCCAGTATTGCATTGGCTCTTTTGGCTACAGCATCACACTGGGATCTCATGTTCAGTTAATTATTTACCATAGCCCCTAAATCTTTCTCAGAGTCACTGCTTCCCAGATTATAGTCATCCATCCTGTAAGTTTGACCTACATCCTTTGTCCCTAGATATTTACATTAGGGATGTAAATAACGTGTGAAAACAGTAACCATGTAACTGATTCGGAGTCTATCAGTTACACGGTTAAACATTTATCCGGAGAACTAACGGTGCAGGAGATGCTGCAGCACCCCCACATTTTACGTGGTGCTCTGCTGCTGCCCCCCCAGGGATCCCCACTGCTGGGAGGGACCGCGGGCAGGGAGCTGGGAGGCCGGAGGGACTCCGGGCGTGCCAGGATGCCAGGCAGCATCAGAGTCCTGGCATGGGGTAGCAGCTGGGATGCCAGCAGTGCAGGAATGCCAGCATGGCAGATGGCAGAGCCGGCAGCCTGGAGGGACCCCAGGCACCGGGGCCCTGGGCGGAGTTTATTCATTAACAGAAACTGATAAGCATCAAGCTTATCGGCTAACCAGTTTACCGGTTAAACTCTTACATCCCTAGTTTACATTTACTCATATTAAAACAGATACCGTTTGCTTGTACCCAGTTTACTGAGCACTCCAGATTGCTCTCAATTGGTGACCTGTCCACTTCATTATTTGTCACTTCCTCAATTTTTTTGCCACTTCCTGCAGACTTTTTCAGTGATCATTTTATGTTTTCTTCTATGTCACTGATACAAATGTTAAATACCACAGAGCGAAGAACTAATTCCTGCAGAACTCCACTGGAAACACACCCACTTGATGACGATTCCTCATTTACAATTACATTTTGAAAGCTCTTAGTTAGCCAGTTTTTAATCCATTAAATGTCTGCCATAAGAGCTAGTTGTTGTTATTGTGGTTGCCCCAATTTTGTGTTGACCACAATAACTAAGAGCATCAAAGCAGGAAGCCCAGATATGCAGGTCATTTCAAACAAGTGACAATAGAGACTTTACAGAGACTAATCACATACTTTGTTTAGGCCACTTACAGTATGCTGCATCTGATTAGTCATGTTAAAATGATCTTCCATTGTTCAGAAATACATTAGTTTTTATTAAAAAAAAAAACCAATAATTGATATGGTTATGTCCAAAAGATCATGAAATGTTAGATTATATAATGGTTTGAATTTTATTAAATGTAAAATATAAATATATTTTAGCTATTATTTGTATCTCTATGAAATATAATTTTTTATTACATTATGCATGTATCTGGTGCTTTACAAATAATTAAAAGACGCAGTTTTAACCATGAGGCGTTCACTATTTTAGGACCCAATCCTGTAAACCCTTAGTCATGTATGCAGTTCTTACACATACAAGTAATCCCATTGAGTTTGCGGGATTGGGTTCCAAATTCAAACATGACATGACAAGGATAAATAACATGTATTAGGGTGGTAATGGAGAGACAGGACAAATGATACCATTAGGTAATGTTTGCTTGAAAATAATCTGAAAATAGGCTGTTCCAGAGCCACAAAGGTATTTACTACTGAAATTGATGAATCAGAGCTTAAGTGCTAAGAATTAATGTTCCTATGGGATGGTTCTTATAAGTTATAGGTAAATGTGTCCATTTAAAGCTTTTTATGAGACCTATTAATGACATTTGTTATATTACAAAGCTGCAGTAGTTTTATATTTAATATTATTTTAACCAGTTTTATTTACTTCAAAATAAAATGGAAGATGGAAATGTTCAGATACTGGAGTAAATAATTAGTAGTAAATTCTGTCATTAAGAGGGGTATTATTAAAGTTTAGGAGCTACTGAATTAATTGCTACAACCTTATTCTATATTAGGCTTGTGTAATTTATATTGTGAATGCTCTGGAAACATTTAAGATTAGCAAATAATCTGTTTACCCTTATGTAAAACATCTCCATTAACATTAATTAGAGCCTTATGACTAAATCCCCATATGCTCCACTGAAAACGTGCCACAGTCATGTGCGAAAAGAATATGATAAAGGTTTGAGTCTCTCTTGGAACACTGATGCTCAGCTGATGATGCTGAAGGCTCCAGATCTGAATATGTGGACACCAGTAATTAGGTTCTACAAGGATTCAGGGATCTTCCTGCATGGATCTGATTGCAGGAACAGAGCCAAATCCTGAAAGCTTATCTCAGTTATAATTTCCAGGGAAAAAATGTGAATGGTAAGGAGTTTTCATAAAATGTCATGCAGTGAAATCCTGGCCTCATTGAAGTCAGTGGGAGTTTTGCCATTGGCTTCAGTGAGTTCAGTATTTCATGCAGCGGTGTATTATTGCCTAGGCTGACAAGGCCTAGGCCTAGGGTGGCAAATTTGAAGGGGCAGCAAATTTGAGTACCCACGGAGAAGCTCCCCTGCTCCAACTTGCCTCCTTTGCGAGCGTGCCACTGTCCTGTTTCTCTGCCCTCCCTCCCAGTGCTTGCGCCGTGAAACAGCTGTTTCGTGGGGAAGGGTGGGGGAGGAGGGCGAATGCAGTGTGCTGGGGGAAGAGGTGGGGCTGGGACGGGAATTTGGGGAAGGGATCCAATAGGGGCAGGGAGGGGGCAGAATTGGGCAGGACTTTGGGGAAGGGGTTGGAATGGGGGCGGGGAAAGGGTGGAGTCAGGGCGGGGCCAGGAGTGGGCGGGGCGACAATTATTTCAGGGCCTAAGGGCAGCAAAATCATTAATCCGCCACTGATTTCATGCTCTTACGCTGTGTCTACATTTGGAGTTAGGGGTGCGAGTCTCAGCTCATGTAGACATACTCACGCTAGCTCTCTTTGAGGAAGCACACTAAAAACGGTAGCTGAGGTAGCATGGGCAGCTGTGAGTGGCAGCACAGGCTAGCCATGCCAAGTGTGTGCTCATGGGGTTCAGGTGGGTTGGTACTCAGGGCAGCTAGCCCATGCTGCCACTTGCCACTGCCATTGCTACTGCAGCTACACTGCTATTTTTAGCACACTAGCTTGATGGAAGCTAGCATGAGTGTGTCTACATGAGCTGGGAATCAACTCCCCAACTCCAAGTATAATCCTACCCTTAGACTTTGCCTGCTGGTGGGTGAGAAGAGACAGAGAAATAACAATGGAACCAGCTGACTAAAAATATGGAATTGTTTTTAAAAACCCTTTGAAATAAATCATTAATATTTTAATTTCATCTGAACCTCTTATCAGCATGTCATCTTTATCATAAACCATTTTACAATCTGGTTTTTGGTTACTCCACTTTGTTTTAATTTCTTATAGCAACAGAAGATTATCACCATGAAGCTCAGAATGCAAACAATGGACAAGCCATTACAGCTTTCTGCAAAAATAAAGATACAGACCTGCAGTTTAAAATACAGGCCTACATAGATAAAAACACTGTTATGATCTTCAGTAACACAGCGTGCAGTCTCTCTGCTAAGGTAATGAGTTAATTTTCATGCAGAGATATGCAGGATTTGTCATATCTTACAAGTTCACTGTTCTTCATTTCACTAACATAACTAAGTTGCAAGATCCCATTGACTTCAGCATGGCTCCACATGGGCACAGGAGTCTGTCCATGTGAAGTCATTTTCAAGATCAAGATCTTAGTTGCTGTCTCCTCTACTTTTCCTAGTCCAACTATAGCCAGAATCATCTTCCTATTTTTTCCCCTGCAAAGTGTATGTCTGGTCTCTCATCCCAGCTACAGACCGCTCCTACATCTGGCACCCATCCCACTGTCCCTGACAAATATCTGGTTCTGACCTTCCAGCTCATAGACCTCAATTCAGCAAAGTACTTAAGCATGTGCTTAAGTTTACTTTATGTTTACTTCAGTGGGACATATTTAAGCACGTGCTTAAACCTAAGCGTATGCTGAAGTGCTTTGCTGAGTGAGGGCCATAGAATGCTCTGTTTCCAGATGTTCTCCACCTGGAAATTAACCTGCGAGGGCTACATTTTGGCTCTGCATCTCAGCCCATTCATTCAGGGTCTGATCCTAAATTAGAGTTTTCCTATTGACATCAAGGGTTTGAGTCAGTCCCTCAAATAGGTGACCCAGATGAGATTTCTTATTAATTCTGATGTAGAATTTATCATCCCATTGTCAATGCCACTTCTTGAGTTACCTTGCTTCTGTAATACCCTTGCTCTGCTATTTAGAGATTTCTTGAAAAGTTAATTTATCTGGTTTGTCCTTTGGAGAAACAGAACTGCGAAGAGTAGTTTCTGCCTTTTTCACGTATCCATTGGGTTTGATTAACCAAGGATTATCTTTCTGTTAAAAGATGACCATTTTTTCTTTCTGTTATGGATAAATTGTTTAACTCTTATGCAGGTTAAGAAGTTCCCAGAAGGAAATTCCCATCTACATAAAGATATTTCCCACTTATTATTTAACTACCTGCATATGCCTCTACACATTAATTGTATATTTTTACTCTAATGGATGTAATTAAAAAAGAATTTAGGTTTTCTCAAAGGGGAACAGAAGTTTTTATTTCAAGTTAATAAATCAGTTTTAAAAATGATGGGCAATTGGAATAAGATTTTATGCATTAGAGTCTCAAGTACAGGCCCACATTAGCAGAGGGATCTATCTTAGAGAACAGCCTCGTTGTTCCTGTTAATTAGGGCTTCTGTTTTTCAGGATTTATTTTTAGCAATTTTTGATTCATTATTTTTAATTTAGCAATTTTATGTAGATGTCTGAAATCAGGGCACTAAGGGGCTTTCTCTTTGTATGAAGAGATTATTTGTTAATGTTCCCTAGCGCACGTTAATGTAGTACTTTTTCAAACAGCACTGCATTAATGCACACTATGGAATCTAAGGGTTTACATGGACAAATTAATGCACAACACGTTAGAACAGTGGTTTTCAAACGTTTTTTCTGGGGACCCAGTTGAAGAAAATTGTTGGTGCCCATGACCTAGCAGAGCTGGGGATGAGGGGTTTAGGATGAGAGAGGGGCTCAGGGCTGGGGCAGAGGGTTGGGGTGAGGGTTGCAGGGTGGGGCTAGGAATGAGAGGTTCAGGGTATGGGAGGGAGCTCTGGGCTGGGGAAGGGGGTTGGGGTGCAGGAGAGGGTCAGGGCTATGGGCTGGGGCTGAGGGATTTGGGGGGGCTCAGGGCTGGGGCCAGGGGTTAAGGTGCAGGAGGGGGTCAGGGCAATGGGCTGGGATTGCTGACCAGAGTTGCTAGGTCCCAGTGTGCTGAGCAAGGCAACCCAGTGCCTTACATGCCGCAACACAGTTGTGGGTCATGACCTGAACTTTGAAAAACACTTCGTTAAAGTGCATTAGAAATCACCGCCGTAGTTTGCATTACTGGTCCATGTAGACAAGCCCTTAGATACAAGTAACCATTTCTAGAGTTTTCCTAGTGTTTATTGAATAGGCACTGATTTCATTTTTTTTGTCACTAGTGTTTTATTGGTGTTATCAGTGTAAAACTGAAAACCAGAAGCCCTACTGTTAATGTACAGTATTTTAAACTGAATTCTAGCACAAGTCATCCAACATCTTGCTCTTACCCAAATCAAGCTTAACTTTGGATGGAAGCAAGATTGGGCCCTAAGACTTTAAAAGCCACAGAGCAGAACAGCCACAGCACAAGTAAGATTCTATCATTCTAGTACTTGTGGTCAATAGTAAAATGAAACTTATAATGGATAGATAAGATATTATGAGTGTCTGATTTTCTCAGGTCATTGATTATAAGGACAGAGTGGCAAAAATGGAGGAAAAAATAAGACATTTTGAACTTTGGTGTTCACCTCTATTTTTAACAAGTCAGAATTAATGAATACCTTGCCCGACTAACTTCTAATTTGGCAGAACAATCTAACTCACTCCTCACTTACCAGTTATGAGGCTAACATGACTCCTTTTTAGTGGATTTTAGAGGGCTTGTCAATATTAAATTTATAATGAAAACTCAAGGCTAGATTTGACCCTGCATCTGAGTTCTTGTTGGCTTAGGGAGGGGAGTGTAATGGAGGAAGGGCATTGGATAGCCAATTCCAGCTCCCTGATCCTGTGGGCCAGTTTACACTGTTCTCAGCCTCTGGACGAGTTAGAGCGGCCTTGGAACTGCTCCAACTTATATCACTGGCATGTAGCCTGTAAGAGAACTCAGTGGAATTTCTTGTGCAAGACAGTAACTGCTCAGCATTGAGAGTAAGGCCCAGTATGTCCCAGAGACTGGCTAAGTGACTTGCGCAAGGACTTAATGAGGCAGTGGCAGAGCCAGGAAGAGAACCTATGACCTGTGAGTTTCTTCTCTAACTATTCATCTACATTGCCTCTCAGTGGGAGGATTCTTATGGGCTAGATGTAGCTAGCACATAAGAGGATAAATGAGTGGCCTAGCAGAGGGAAGAAGGAAAATTTTCGTGTCCAATGCTTTGTATTAATGTCAGTATTTATACACTGTGCTTTATGCAGGTGAAGGAGCTGTTCAAATCCATGAGCGTTCCCTACTGTTCGCTTGAACTTGACCAGACAGGTGAGGCTGTTTTTGCCGTTGAGTTTCTTGTATGCAAATAAATATACTGAAAGTCAGCAAGCACCACAGTCTTTCTTAATATTTCCTGTGACTACTTCCTCGTTGGCTGTATCTGCAAACAATGAGATTGCTGTTCTTCCCTGTAGTCTGAAGACAAACTTTTTTTTGTATCTCTTCCTCATGGAGAGCATAGATGTTCTTGTAAAACAGGTGAAACCTTTCCTCACCTGCCTCCTCAGAACAACTGCCTGACATGTTAAAACTACAGTACCAAATGGGATTCACTGCTGTTGTGTGTTTCATTCTGCTATAGCTGTGGCTGGGATTTACATGATGGTGTCTGAAAATGACAGCGTTGCTTCCTTCATCCTATACTGCTTTTCATTTAATGTTTTAGCCTCTATGAGAGAAGGTGAGATTGTAGTGCAATTGCTTTTATATTCACAGTGCTTCTCAAACACATTAAACACAAGTAACTAAACTGAGAGATGAGACTGTAAGTTCATGTAACAAGTACCTTCATCCATACCTACAGGGCTAGCTTCTGATCTCACTTACAATATTACAGTAACGCAATTCCTCTGACTTCAATGGGTTATTTCTGACTTGCACTGATGTCAGTGAGAGGCGTATAAAGTCCCTTGTGTGTACATTACACCCATTTAGATTATCTTTGACTGACCAACTTGCTCACTTTGGCACAGCCAATGATTGTGGAGGCAGATGTGGCTCTAAACCACCTTCGTGCTTCCCCTAGTTTTAGCAGTCATCCCCTGACACAAGTTAGACTATCCACAAGGCTGCTCTAATTTATGGTAGTTTAGGCTACAATGGTCCTTTGACCAGGGATCAGTGCAGCGTCGCCCAAGTCAGCTCTGACATGTCTCCTGCAATAGGGCTGAGGGGTGGCAGAAGCCACTGGCATAAAGCCAACATAGCTGCCCTCTGCAAGAGCACAAACAGCAGTTGTTGGAGCAATGATCTAGTCTTATGATTTACACCCACTCATCAAGTGTAGCTTATGCACGTGAGCTTTGAATTTGGCCCACTGAGTCTTTTGGATTCTAAGCAAATCTAAGGTTCTAGATGTTAGGAGTAAAGCAACTGGCACATCATTGTTAAAATGAGGCATTTGTTTTAAGTTGTATCTTCCAGATTGTTAGAGTAGTAATGACAGCTAAATTTTCAATCAAATTCTTTCTTGTGTAAAGGTTCTCTTGCTGATTCATGCCAATGCAAATGAGCAGAAAGTTTCTGCTTTGTGACATGGAGAGGAAATTCTTACTTAAATCAAAAAGACCTTTACCTTGAAGTGCATTTCTTAGATCTGCATGGCGAGTACTTTGAGAGTTTACACCTACTGCTCTTTTTAATGTAAGAATCAGGCCCTGCCTGTATTACTCCCTTTTACTCTTGAACTTAATATTGAATTTTGTTTGGCTTTTTAATACTGTAAAGAGTTTCTTGGTTTTGTTTATATTATCAGATTGTTAATGCCCCCTGTGCAGGGGGCACAAGGGCTGGGGTAAAAGCTCCTTGTGCTTTTCACCCCTCATCCTGCTCCACTGAGCTACCACAGGAGTGCTTTCCTCCACAAAGGGGGCAGGCACAGGGCAGTAGAGTCTCTGTGTGGGCCAGCAGGTGAGGCCAGACGTGAGGAGAGCACACACTGCATCCATTTCAAGGGTGGCAGAGCTGCAGCGTGCACTCTTTGATAACCCCAGGAAGAATTCGTCCTGGGCTACCATTGCAGCATAGTCCCTCCTTACCCATTCAGAGCAGGGTTGTGCCTTTAAGACATGATCCAGCTCATAGTGCTGTTAACATTTACATATATTTAATGACAGGGGGTTTCATATTTTCTTTAATGTTACAGTGTGCCAGATGTAGTCCAATATCATGGCCTAGCCAGCTTTTTATGGGTTTTCCTAATGTTGTGGGCCATATATTCACCTGGTGTAAGTTAGCATAGCTTCACTGAAGTCATAATTTCATTAGAGCTATGCTGATTTACACCAGCTATGAGAGTGGCCCTAAATGCCCTCTATCTCAGAGAAGGATCCAAATGTGCAAGATGTGAGATCCAGGACCTGCTTGTGGATGTTGCCCTGAGGAATATGCTAATTTATCTGAGGGAAAATATTGATTCACCAACTCTCTGCATTATTGTAATTACCATTAATGGGAGAGTTTATGCTGAGTGTTTGCCAGAACAAACACAGGATATGAAAAGTGCTTCTTTGCTTTGTCATTCATCTCTGGAAGTTTGCCCAGTGCAACAAGGGAGTGGCCGAGAAACTATGAATTTATGACCAAGTTCCCCTGGTAGATACTTGGGGTGACTAGAGCTATTTGTATACAATTTGCCTTGTCCAACCAACATATTTTTATCTAATTTCAGAGTATAGTTTTACATTAACTTTCTTGAAGCTGTTTAAACTTGTTATAGGAATACAACATAAGGTTCATTTGTTTAATGATCACAGAACTCTGGCTTTTCGTAGGATTTTTTTTTTTTTTTTGGCCGGGGGAATGTTCTACCTCAGTACAAATCCTGGGAGGTATTCAAAAACTGTGTCCCAGTATTTCTCAGGATGTATTGGTGTAGGCTGCTATCCTGTCCCCTCCACTCAGGAAGGATGAAACACGACACTCTGAGTCTGTTCAGTCCCTTTCCTCATGGTACCGTTTATTGGTTGCACTGACAATCTTTAGCAAACCCCCAAATCAAACAGTTCAACATAAATCCAGCAGCCACCCTTCCCTCAACCCGAGGGCTTTCTTGCCGGAGCCTCTCTGCACCTGGCAACATAGGTGCTGGGAGTGCTGCCTCACATTCTGTCCTGAAGTGGTTTCCATCAGGGTTTACAGTTTGGTTCAGTGTGTCTCAACACCCCCACTATACAACTTTTTCCACCACCCCTGCCAGGCAACTCTTCCCTAGTCTTCCTATGGACCAGAAGTGGCCAAAGTTACTGACCCTTTGAGCCGCGTACAACAATCTTCAGAAGTTCAAAAGCTACGGCACAGCTGCCAGGGCCTGGGGCTTCTGCCCTGCTGAATGCACCTGCCGGGCACAAGACTTCAGCTCTGCTCTTGCCGAAGCCCTGGCAGGTGCTCCCTCTGGGGCTGAAACCCCGCTGGACAGAAGCCCCTACCCCACCACTCTGCTGTAAGGCAGAGGTCCCGAGCTCTGCCCATCCCTAAGTCTGGTACGTGGAGAATGGGGGAGGGGAATGGGGGCCTCCAAGAGCCACACTTTAATTGTAAAAGAGCCTCATGTGGCTCGTGAGCCACAATTTGGTCACCCTTGCTATAGACTGTCTTCCTGGGAGTCCCCCTGCCACAGGAGCCAACCTGCTGCTTGGAGCGCTCTCTCTCAGTAGAGCTCTTTCAGCCTTTATAGGAGTCGGGTGCTCATCAGGCAACCACTTGACTTTTTCCTTCCCATGTGCTTCTGATAATTGCCTCCACCAGGCCCAAACACCTTTTCGTAGAGGGGCTCTGCCTCAAACCAGGCTGCCCCTTAAAGTGGCAGACTTTCCTGTTACAGTTGGTTCCTACATAATGTTTTCCCAGAATAAAATGTTAAGACTTTAACATAATTAATAACAATACCTAGTGCTTACATAATGATATGTATTTTCAGAGCACTTGACAGCCATTAGTTAATCATTTTTCACAATAGCCTTGTGAAGTAGGTGAGCATCATAGGTGCTGACTCCAGGGGTGCTCCGGGGCTGGAGCATTCATGGGGGAAAAAAACAGTGGGTGCTCAACATCCACCAGTGGCCCCCCAATCAGCTCCTTCCCCTCCCCCCCGTGCCTCCCCCCTGCTGTGGGTCAGCTGTTCAGCAGCATGCAGGAAGTGCTGGGGAGGGGCGGAGTGGGGGGGCAGGGTTGGGGCAGGAAGAGGTGAGGCAGGGGCAGGAAGAGATGGGGTGGGGCCTTGGGGAAGAGTTGTAGTGGGGGCACGGCTTGGGGTGTTGAGCCCTCTTGGGAAATTAGAAAGTCAATGCCTTGGATGAGTATTATCCCTAAGTTATGGAGTAGGAAATGGAAATAGTGAAGTTAATTGCTAATTTTCAGTAAGTTGGTCTGTCTGCATATGAGTGCACAATTGCATTTCTCTTTTGTGCGTTCACAACCAGATATGTATGCACACATCCAGGACAGGTGTGTGTCTAGCCATGTGCAAACCAGAATTTGCATTGTACATCTTGTAGTAAGCAGGAGAATTATGCACACAGCTAAATTCACACAAGTATGTGCTGACCAACTTACTGAAAATCAAACCATACATGACTTGACCAAAGTTACATGGAGATTCAGGAGCAGAGCTAGTCATAGAACCTGTCGTGTGCAGACCTTGCCTCTCCTCTGCATTCAGTGCTGTGCTAGATCAGCACTCCCATCAACAGGATTGGAGAATGTTAGTTGTTTCTGCTAATTTGTTATACAGATCTTTTCTATGAACATAAGTGGGTAGGGTTTTTTTCACTTTGATGTCCAAGAAGGAGGTGCAGATCTCACCGAGCCTTCTGAAAAAGTACTCCACAGAATTGGCTTTCAATCAGTCACATTATCTTTGTCTTTAGTTGGACATTCTAAGATTACACATAGCACGTTATTTGTGAAATGATTTTGGCATTTGAGTTCTATGAAGTCAAAAATTTCTGTCATTTTTAGTATCAGAGGGGTAGCTGTTTTAGTCTGGATCTGTAAAGCAGCAAAGAATCCTGTGGCACCTTATAGACTAACAGACGTTTTGGAGCATGAGCTTTCGTGGGTGAATACCCATTTTGTCAGATGCATGTAGTGGAAATTCCCAGGGGCAGGTGTATATATATACAAGCAAGCTAGAGATAATGAGGTTAGGTCAGTCAGGGAGGATGAGGCCCTGTTCTAGCAGTTGAGTTGTGAAAACCAAGGGAGGAGAAATTGGTTCTGTAGTTGGCAAGCCATTCACAGTCTTTGTTTAATTCTGAGCTGATGATGTCAAATTTGCAGATGAACTGAAGCTCAGCAGTTTCTCTTTGAAGTCTGGTCCTGAAGTTTTTTTGCTGCAGGATGGCCACCTTAAGATCTGCTATTGTGTGGCCAGGGAGGTTGAAGTGTTCTCCTACAGGTTTTTGTATATTGCCATTCCTAATATCTGATTTGTGTCCATTTATCCTTTTCCGTAGAGACTGTCCAGTTTGGCCGATGTACATAGCAGAGGGGCATTGCTGGCATATGATGGCGTGTATTACGTTGGTGGACGTGCAGGTGAATGAACCGGTGATGGTGTGGCTGATCTGGTTAGGTCCTGTGATGGTGTCGCTGGTGTAAATATGTGGGCAGAGTTGGCATCGAGGTTTGTTGCATGGATTGGTTCCTGAGCTAGAGTTACTATGGTGCAGTGTGCAGTTACTGGTGAGAATATGTTTCAGGTTGGCAGGTTGTCTGTGGGCGAGGACTGGCCTGCCATCCAAGGCCTGTGAAAGTGTGGGATCATTGTCCAGGATGAGTTGTAGATCCCTGATGATGCGTTGGAGGGGTTTTAGCTGGGGACTGTATGTGATGGCCAGTGGAGTCCTGTTGGTTTCTTTCTTGGGTTTGTCTTGCAGTAGGAGGCTTCTGGGTACACGTCTGGCTCTGTTGATATGTTTCCTTATTTCCTCGTGCGGGTATTGTAGTTTTGAGAATGCTTGGTGGAGATTTTGTAGGTATTCGTCTCTGTCTGAGAGGTTAGAGCAGATGTGGTTGTACCTCAGTGCTTGGCTGTAGACAATGGATCATGTGATGTGCCCGGGATGGAAGCTGGAGGCATGAAGGTAGGCATAGCGGTAGGTAGGTTTTCAGTATAGGGTGGTGTTAATGTGACCATCAATTATTTGCACCGTGGTGTCTAGGAAGTGGACCTCCCGTGTAGATTGGTCCAGGCTGAGCTAGATGGTGGGGTGGGAGGTGTTGAAATCATGGTGGAATTTTTTCCAGAGTCTCCTTCCCATGGGTCCAGATGATGAAGATGTCATCAATGTAGCGTAGGTAGAGAAGGGGCATGAGTGGATGAGAGCTGAGGAAGGGTTGTTCCAGGTTGGCCATAAAAATATTGGCATATTGTGGGGCCATGCAGGTGCCCACAGGATTCTTTGCTGCTTTTGTCATATTTAGGGTTATCATACATCTGGGTTTTCCCAGGCATGACCTCTCTTTTTGGTGTCTGCTCTCCATTTGGGTGGATTTTTCAAATAAGAGGAAATGTCGGGGCTAGCGGAGCAGATGCTGCAGCTCAGAAAGAGCAGTCTCCATGCCCCAATCGCAGCTGCCGGATCCCACCCAGCCCACCCCTCCCTGGCCTGCCAGGTAAATGGAGCTGCCAAGTGCCTCTCAGCCGTGCTGCTTGTTGCACTGCGGGGCCTTAGACCCTGGCCGGGAGAGTGACAGGGCCAGGCCAAGGCTCCCTGCCCTGGGATGGGGAGAAGCCCACAGATGTTGACTGATGTGCTGGTGCTGTGTCCCGGTCCTGCACCAGCTGCCCTGCCACTTTGACAAGGAGTACGACGTTAACCCCCACCTTGAGTGTGAGGCCATAGGTACTCCCTCCAGCACTGCCCAGGTACCTCCTCCAGCACTCCCAAATACCCCTCCCAGGACACCCCCACCCCCTAAATGCCCCTCCAGCACCCCCAACTTAACCTACCCTCTAACTCTCCACGTCCCCTCCTTGGCAGTGTCCTGTATTTGGAAACTTGAAATATGGTAATCCTAGTCATATTAACTGATGCAACTGAAGGAAGAGTTTTGAAGAAACTAACCAAAAGAGAACCATCCCAAACTTTAACTACATTTTCATAAGATATTAGCATGAAAAACTAATGGAAAATGAGGGTTTTTTTTTCTGGAGAGCTGAGAGAGAAAAATATTGGTAGTCGTTTTCTTTAAAACTTAAAAATTTAACCACAGAAAATCTAATTTCCCTGTTTTTTCCTAAATGTATTGTAGAACTGGCAGGAATCCTAGCCAATCAGTTTATTGGATTTCAGCAGACTAAAATATTGCAAGTCATTCTAACTTTGCATGTGACTCATCATTGCCTTAGAGAATAGGCTTGCATTGAAGTGTAATCCCATTCACATGGGGAAATGAGTGATCGTTCTTGAGAAACAGAAAGCCACACCCCCTTGTGAGTTCACTTCACAGTGTAGCCTTCATAAAGGAAGACTTTAGACTCTGTATTCTTTTGTACTTTATTTCACAGAGGATGGGCAGAAGCTGCAAGACGTACTATATGAACTAACCATGGAAACTTCAGTACCAATTGTATTTGTGCAGCAGAAGCAAATAGGAGATTATGACAAAACTTTAAAGGTAGGGAAAAAAACCCAATATGACAGATCTTTTAAACTTTTTAGATTTGAAGGTAAGAATCAGTACAGATGCAGCCTTCCTTTTTAACAGTGTGTAGTTCGGGGGGTTATTTCAGCCTCGAGTCACAATCACCCTTTTCCCATATTACTGAATGGAAAACAGGTCCTGGCAAGATCCCAGCTAAATCGGAGCAGAGCTCTGAAGGGAGGCTGTGAAGGGGGAGAGCAGAAAGATCTTGATATGGAAAAAGTTGAGAACTACTGATGTAGTAAAGACTCTAAACAGTTTCATAACTTATGTGATGCAAAATGAAACATTCTTTTTAAAAAAATTTCAAAGCATGACTTACAAAGTATCGTCTCCTCTCCAGATACACTAGAAGTAGGTGTTATAGTCTCGTCTTATGATGTGTGCTTCATCAAGGATGCTTTTCTCACTAATTATGTTTGATGGTTATCTGGTAGCTATTTTGTGAAGGCTGTCTGGCCTCAGACAGGGCTGTCGCCATCAGGCAAACAAAAGGATGTGTTTTGGGGAGGAAGAGAGGTGGAGAGAAACAGCACACTTTCCTTTTCAACTTATTTCTGTAAACTTGAACGGTGTGAAACAGTGTTTCACAGAGTACAATAAATGCTTCCTTCCTAAGGGCTGGTCTACACTATGGGGTGAAATTGATCTTAGATACGTGAATAACGTAGCTGAAGTCGAATATCTAAGATCGGATTACTCACCCGTCCTCACCACGCGGGATCGATGTCCACGGCTCCCCCTGTCGATTCCGCAACTCCGTTGGGGTTGGAGGAGTTACGGAATCGATATAAGCGCGCTCGGGGATCGATATATCGCCTCTAGATGAGACGCAATATATCAATCCCCGAGCAATCGATTTTAACCCGCCGATATGGCGGGTAGTTTAGACGTAGCCTAAGCTGTTCTAACAGAAATAGAACTTGAACCCAGCCATTAGGCAAAGGCCATGTTACCAAAGGGGAAATGAATCCAAAGTTTTAGATGCAATATTCTTTTTTTCTGTGGGTTTTGTGTATGTGTGGTCACATGTTCCCAGCTACTGATGACTCTGATGCTTTCAGGGTTTTGTTTCCATTTTTAAAAAGCAGTCGGTGATTATCTAATGCTTCTGATTTAGCTTTCTACAGCCAAGTCTACGCTACTGACTTTTACCAGCATAGCTATGTTGGTCAGGAGTGTGGATGAGATGTGATCTGGGACTTAAAGAGCTGTACTGGCAAAAACTCCTAATGTAGATGCACTACACATAATGTCTGTTCGGTGTGAGAGTCACAATATATCGTATATGGTAGAATATTAACTCTTTGGAAGATATGATATACTCATTGAATGAAACTCCAAATAGAGAGAAATTTGTAGTGATTTCTATGAGGCTTAGGGCATAAGGATGATTTGTGCTAATTTATCATATGTGTGATTTGTGATTATAAATGGCAGCACCATAATTTATTGAGATGTTATTTGCTTAGTGTGGAGTTTTGGGGGGGGGGCAGGGAGATGGATGGAGTATTGCCTGATCTATTTATTCTTTACTTCCTGATTTTGTTCTATGAACTAGTATTTTCTTAATATGTTTATCTGATGCATTTGTTCTCTTTGTGTACTTCCACATCTTGATCCACGGGGATAATAACCTCGCAATGCAGTGCAAACAGCTAAATCAACAAAAATGTGCTTGGCATGTAATTATAATAGATAGATGCTTGAAGAGGGTCTTGAAATGTAGTCAGTTTAATGAAGTGAGTTAAAGGTATTTTCAAGTGCTATTCTTGTTCCCTGAATCCCTCTGCCAATTTTGGGGGTTTTGCCATCACATTTTCCTGTTTTTCTTCTTTGTTTTTCAATGATTTTCTCTCCTTGCTGTCTGAAAGAAACAGAACAACAAAAGAAGGCACTAACAGACAGTGAGCTATGTCTTCTCCTTTCTCTCCACCCCACCCTGATCCATGCATGGCTCTCAGTCCCGTTGTGCTGAAGAGGGATTCATGCACTTCCCCCTGTTCTGGACACTGCAGAGGCTTCTCTGCTCAGTCTGGGGTCCATGCGGAAGTATAAAATGGGGTAGGAGGGTGCCTGTCATTCCCCCTCTGGCCTTGCAGAATTTATCTGGAGAAGGTAATTCAGCCCCAGCCTGGCTGTGTTACCTGTTCTGTGGAGCGCCACATTCTGAAATGAAGTTTCACAATTACACGATGCAAATTTTCTGAAATAATTTTTTTTTAGTTTCAGGCTTGTTTTTCCTGTGGGAATGTCTGTTGAAATAACACATTTTTCTGAATGCTTTGTTTCGACAAAAATTCTGTCAAAAAAAGTTTTGATGAAAAATTTCCTTCCAGCTCTAACAAGCTCTCAGAAAGCTGTGTGGTTTCAAAGGTGGCTGTGTCCCTTTAACATACGGGGATGTTTATTTTGTATGGAAAGTAATTTGGAGCTATGCCCATGGACACCAGCTGAGGACCTGGTCGTTGCTCACTAGAGGTCTTATCTTGTGCCATTGGGGTCAATGGAAGTTTTTCCTGTAACATCAAGTATCAGGCCTTGTGGGGAAAATCCTTCATTTTTTTACTTAGGCCTTGGCTACGCTGGCACTTTACAGCGCTGCAACTTTCTCGCTCAGGGGTGTGAAAAAACACATCCCTGAGCGCAGGAAGTTACAACGCTGCAAAGTGCCAGTGTAAACAGTGCCCCAGTGCTGGGAGCTAATCCCCACGGGGAGGTGGAGTACCTGCAGCTCTGGGAGAGCTCTCTTCCAGCGCTGGCCCTGTGACCACACTTGCACTTCAAAGCGCTGCCACGAGAGCGCTCCCATGGCAACACTTTGGAGTTTCGAGTGTAGCCAAGCCCTTAGTCTAAATCCCATTGAAGTAGGGCCCCACAAACTTAACACAATGGTTGATTTTGGACAGAGGGATATGAAGATTAATGGAATGTGGTTTGTAGACTACAACTGTCCAAATGCATGACTCTTAGAGCAGAATAACAACAGCTAATCCACACAAAAAGAGCAGAGGCAAATTCATCTCTGGTGCAACTCCATTGACTTCATTTGACTTTCTTGCACTTGGTCCCATGATTCTGGAATGAAAGCTAAAACTATTATGTCAAACCTCAGGAAAAGCCACATGCAAAAAACATTAAGTATAGTTTTCTTTTCTAAGAGACAGACTAGTTTATGAAGTTGGTAGACTGGTAACTGAAGTTTGTTTAAAAACTTTAGGGGATGTTTTCAGGGAATATGGCATTGCTGAATTTTCCTGCTCAGACATGCTGTGGAAAAAACAACTCTAGAAAAGGATGGCAGTGGGAGGGGGAATAATTATTTTTAAAAACCCAACAAATTATAGGCTGGTTGAATTCATTCTGTGTCAGCATATTATATAATATGAACAGGGACTAGGACTGATTTAATGCAGTACATTGAACTGTTCAGTCCAAACCTGCACAAAAGCAGCAGGTTCATATTTTTGTGTCTATGCAGGAAGCTGAGCTATTGGAGTATGGATTACAAAGATACAACCCTAAGAAGCTCACTGGGAGTAGTGTTTGCAAAATCAAAAAAATACCCATTTCTCCCTCCCCCAGCACATGTTCCCAATGGAAGTATTCATTTTGTCATTGATTCAGATTTGAGAGCTATGGATAATGCTTTTCTTTGAATAGATTTGTCTCTTTATTTTCTTCTTTCAGGCACATAAGGAAGGAAAGATTCAAAAACTACTTGAAACAAAGGGACATGATCACATGCAGGATTCCTATGACTACGATCTCATTGTCATTGGAGGGGGTTCTGGAGGTCTGGCTGCTTCCAAGGTATGAGTGACAAAACGCAAATTTATGAGCCATTGATAATTGAGCAGAATACATCCTGAACGTTTCAGATCTGAATATCTCTAATATTGTAGAGGCATCAAATTAATTCTTGTTCTTTTGTGGATCTTCCGGTGCTAGTCCCAGGGGGATGGTATCCTCATTTAAAGAGACAGTTGTCTGAAGATGAAAAGTATGAAAATGTAACCAAGTGAATATAAAATAAAACTTGACCTTTTTTTCCTCTTCAGGAGATGTTAGAAAACACTGGGAAAATATCTCGAAGGTTTTCTTAGCATTTGGATTAAATTTGCTGAGAGTATTTTAAAAACTATCCTGAAATTTTTATAAAGTTTTTTTTATTTTTGTCTGAGATTAATATCTACCTGGGAATCTTTCTCTATGTGTGTGTACATAGACGTGTGTGCGCGCACACTTTTTTTTTCCATTTTTGGATCAATCATTTTATTTTTAATGGAAGAAGTTGTATAACTTCATAGTTTCATAAAATGAAATCCTGGTCTCACCAGAGCCAGTGGGAGTTTTGCTTAACTAGCTGCAAGCCCCTCATTTGATAGAATACAATTGATAACGCATGAACCAGTTGTGGTCATTCATGATATCAGGTTTACTAGTTTGAAAAACAAATGCCACTCTTGACATCTACAGATCATGGGCTAAATTCTGTATTCGTGTATACCAGCACAACCACACTGAAGTGCAGAAGATGTGCCGAGATGTAACTGAGGGCAGAATTTGGTGCCAGCAGCCTTTATGCTGTTATAGGACATGTCAGATAAATGCAGTAGAAACATATATTTTTAAAGGGAGAACCAGATAAAAAATGTTGTTAGAAGGATTTTAAAACAAATGGAATGTTGAGAAATTGTTTAAGCAATATGACTGGCTGAAGTGGGGAGCATCAGTTCTTTAGCAGTGCCTTCAACCGACCAAATGAAACTGCATCACTTGTAGAAATCTATATGCCTGTTTTTTCCCCCTCTGTTCCGTCTTGAACATGCAGATTAATCCTAAAGATTAATGACCACCTGGCCATGCCTTTGCAACTCAATTGTTACTACATAATTAAAAATGACGATTTACAGCAGTGTATGATGCTATCATGTAGTATGAATATAAATTCTAATATTTAGATATTCATGTTGTTTAATTTGTTCTCCAGGAGGCTGCCAAGTATGGCAAGAAAGTGATGGTGCTGGACTACGTTACTCCTACTCCTCAGGGAACTAGATGGGGTAAATTTCTGCTGACTACAATCATGTTGTTATAAAGGGACATTTCTTGTTAAAAAACTTGGATTCTCTTTTAGGACAGAGCACATTCATGCATAAAACATATTCTATTTCTCTCTTAGGTCTTGGAGGGACGTGTGTAAATGTGGGTTGTATACCTAAAAAACTGATGCATCAGGCAGCTTTGCTAGGACAAGCCTTACAAGATTCACGCAAGTTTGGATGGCAGTTTGAGGAGAAGGGTATGGACGTTTTTTAAAAAAAAAATACCTTTTAATTTTCATGTACCTCATTCAAAACTCTATCCTGCAAGCAATCCAGAACCTCTGCTGCAAAACAGTTCAGATTGTGCCAGCTTTAAGAACATGAGTGGTACCACTGAGTTCAGTGGGACGACACGCATGCTTAAATACATTGCAGGATCAGGACTGGAGTGCTCAGCATCAGATCCTCAGTGGTGTAGTGTGAAGTTTTGTAGCCCATTGATTCCTTCCAACTTTAATATAGTGAACCCTATGTTTCCATATATGTGGGTCTGGATTTGATGCAGGCATGTTCCCGTAAGTGGGAATATGCAGAGGCAATTCTCAAGCAGATGTAACCACATCATGTTTTAACAGACACCTGCTCACAATAGTTGTCAACAGAATAATATTGATACTGAGATAAAGCTACAAGCTTTAAGGGTTAAAAAAAATAGGAAAGGGAAGATGTTGAATGGCTTGGTCAGAGCCCACTGATAGCAAAACGCTTGCCTGCCGCTGTTGTTGCAGCCATGTGGTAAGCACTGTAGGTCAGACTCACCACTACCTTATTCCAACTTTTTGCTGGTGTAACTCATTAGATTTCACGGGGTACACCAGGGGGAAACAGGAGTAACACAGTGGTGACTACTGTTATGTGAGTGTCCCGTTGGAAGGCTGGGGAAAATGAGGGATAGACAGGTTAAAAGCTGGACATCTTTTTGTTTCTTCAGTAGTCAAACACAGCTGGGAGACAATGACAGAAGCTGTTCAGAATTACATTGGCTCTCTCAATTGGGGCTACAGGGTGTCTTTGAGAGAGAAGAAGGTCACATATGAGAATGCTTTTGGAGAATTTGTTGGGCCGCACACAATTAAGGTACCGAATAGCAATGTGTCCTCTATCCCTTCTTTACTATTTTTGGACAATGATGGTTTTCTGACACACAATCTTCTTGTTGGTAAGAGTGAAATACAAACTATGTCTTGTTGCTTTGCATATAGGCAACAAATAACAAAGGAAAAGAGAAATTTTACACAGCGGAGAAATTTCTGATTGCCACTGGTGAAAGGCCGCGCTACCTGGGTGTCCCTGGAGACAAGGAATACTGCATTACCAGGTAATAAGGGGCAGGAGTGCAGAATGTTCCACTATGCCTATTTTAAAATGGTCTCCTATGGTATGAGTGTTGCAGGTTGTAAGAGAGTAGGGGTGCTGAGCATGGTACATCATTACTCATGGCCCTGTAAAGTAACACAAGCAGAGGAGAATGGCCATGGCAGAATAATGGACCAGCAAGAACACCAGACTTAGCATACATCACGAGTCTGTGAGCACTTAGCTATGAGACATGTTTCATGCGATCCTTTGGTAGTACTACTCCTGGCTGACAGCAGCAGTAATTGAGGCTGCCATAAATGAGAATGCCAGAATGCCCATAATTTGCATTAATTCATCAGGCCTATCTCCATCCCCATCCCCATCGCACTCATTGCCTCTCTATTCGTCTGCGCCCGGTTCAGTGCAGCTGTAGTGGTTTGTTCAAGTTGAGGAGCACTGTATTCTTTGAGAGAGTCTCTCTGCACAAGTGCTGAGGAAATCCTGAGTCTGAAAGCATTTCCACTTCTACAAGTCAGCATTCTGTATAAACACATGCAGCGAGCTGAAGTACTGTTGACCCAAGAAATACTAGAGTTTTTGTTGTGAAACCACATGAAATTTGCCTGTCTTCTTGTCTTGTTACAACCATGAAACTTAATCCAGGTTCCCAAAGAAGTTCATAAAATTTCATGAATCTTATGGGTAAATGCAAACTGATTTATAACTCTGTGAAAGCCATACAAAACTTATGGCTTTGCTAGGTTTTAACACACATCCAGGTGAAATGCAGTGGTTTCAACTGAGTTTAGCTTTTAGGTTCTTTGGAGCATGGAACCAAAGACAAAAATTATGGTCATGCAAACCTATGTGAGTGAAACAAATAAAAGGTTTGAATAAATTCCTGTGAATGCATCCCACAGCAGTCCTGGGCTAGAGCATGCTTATTAGAGATGGAATCCTTGGAGAATTTAGCTACCAAACTCTAACAAATCTCTACTAAGCATGTGGGATGCATCCATTGCCAGATTTCAAGCCATTGCTCTAAAGCAGGTGTTCTCAAACTTCATTGCGCCGTGACCCCCTTCTGACAACAAAAATTACTACATGACCCCAGGAGCAGGGACTGAATCCTGAGCCCACCCAAGCCCCACTGCCTGTAGCGGGCAGGGTGAGGGTAGGGGCAATTCCAAAGCCTGATGGGGCCAAAACTGAAGCCCAAGGGCTTCTGCCCCAGGCCGGGGACCTCCATGTAACCAGAGCCCCGCCACCTAGGGCTGAAGCCCTCGGGCTTTAGCTTTGACCCGGGGTGGTTGTGCTTGGGCTTTGGCCACGGGCTTCAGCAAGTCTAATGCCACCCTGGTGACCCCATTAAAACGGGGTCACGACTCACTTGGGGGTCCCGATTCATAGGTTGAGAACCGCTGCTCTAAAGCATGGTGGAGCTAAGCCTCTCCACAAAACAGTTGAAAGAAGTTGTTTTGCCCATATTAAAATTTTATTTTTTCCTACTTTCCTTCTTGGAAACAGTTGAACTGTATTTGCTGAAACATTTTTAAAAAATTCCAGCCTGAAGCAGACACTCACATTGGAAAACTTCAGCCCAAACAGTTAAAGCTTAGCAAAGTTATCTATAACTGTAAATAGGGGCTTTTAACAGGAAGCAGCAGGAAACCTTAATTACGTGTGGACCTAATATCCCCACGTTTAGTTATGGTTTGTACACATTTGTTATATTGTTTTATTTGCATATTGGTTGTATTTTGAATATTCTGTACAACACTGATTAAAATAAAATCTTCAGAAAAGTCCAGATGGTACATTTATCTACATACTGAGCCTTCTTCCTTGCGAACAGTTAACTCATTACAGCATCATTTGCAATGAGATTCAAATTTAAGAAAAACAGACACTAAGATCTGCGCAGCTGCTTATACTTTATTGTAAACAATCCATAATTTTTTTTTTGTAACTTGGACAAACTGAGAGGCAAATTAGAGTATTCCACATTCATTTTTGATGATCCTAATTAGAACTTCTCTGCCATGTGTTGACCTCAGATTCCAACTATGTGCTTAGTGTATTCCTAGTTCTAAAGATTTCCTATTTCCGCTATAGAAAAATAGCTATCAGTTGTAAAGGATTGTATTAAGTAGTCTAATTTAATATATTTTATTTTTTTCAGTGACGATCTCTTCTCTCTGCCTTACTGTCCAGGAAAGACCCTGGTGGTTGGAGCTTCCTACGTTGCCCTTGAATGTGCTGGATTTCTTGCAGGTCTTGGTTTGGATGTAACTGTAATGGTGCGATCCATCCTTTTAAGAGGATTTGATCAGGAAATGGCAAACAAAATTGGGGAACATATGGAAGAACATGGAGTCAAGTTTGTTAAAGAGTTTGTGCCAATTAAAGTAAGCCTTTTCATTGGAACATTTGAAAGTGGTACATAAACATAAATGAAAGCAATTTTCAGATTATAGTATTTTAAGAAACATGAATTATCCATCTGAATGACAACAAAAAGTTGAATCCATATTATTGGATACGCTAAAACATAAGTAAGGTTAATTTTGTATTACTTTGTAACTGATTTTGATAAACTTTATCTAATTGAAAACTGCAATCTAGTTTTATTATTTAAATTGCCTGAGGTTTTAAAATTCTTTATAAGAATTAGATTCTTTAGTCTCTCGTGTGAAAAAGATTGTTTGAAATGAAGGTTCTGATTCTGCAAACATTTAATGCACATACTTAACTTTGAGTATATGACTAGTTCCAGTGAAGTTAGCGGCACTATTCACAATACTCAAAGTTAAGCATATGCATAAGTTTTTGCAGAACTGGGACCAGTGCATCAAAAGCATTCACATTTCATGAGGATAAACTGAATGTCGGTTTCAGTTTGTAACATTCTGAGCCTCCAAATGCTTACTGCAGTACCTAATGTTTACTACCCAGTACAGTCAAGGAGCTATCCTTAGATATTAACTACTAAGGCCTGGTCTACACTGGTGGCGGGGGGATCGATCTAAGATACGCAACTTTAGCTGCGAGAATAGTGTAGCTGAAGTCAACGTATCTTAGATTGACTTGGAATCACTTACTTCACATCCTCACGGCGCAGGATCAATGGCTGCTGCTCCCCCGTCGAATTTGCTTTCACCTCTCACCGAGCTGGAGTTCAGCAGTTGATGGGAGAGCGATCAGGGATCGATTTTATCACGTCTACACTACACACGATAAATCGATCCCCGATAAATCAATCGCTACCTGCCGATCCAGCGTAGTGTAGACATACCCTAAGTATGGTAGTAAGTATTTGCAGCATAATGTCTTAAATTTGCAAGGTGACAAGAAAATTCTTTTCACTGTGCAATAAAAATAAAGAATGTTTATCTGATTATTTTATTGAAAATAGTGTAAAAAATCAAGTACCAACCACCTTGTAGTTTAGTCCCCAGTTGTGCAAATAATTACACGTGTATATCTTTACTCACATGTAGTGTTTGCAGGATGGGGATCCCCAGACATGGACTCCTGCACTTGTGGTTTTAACGGAACTAAGCGTGGGCATTGGGATCCACAGCATGCGATCCCAGTGCAGGACTGGGGCCTAACTGTAAAAAATACAATTGTATCTTTACAGTGTAAGATAATGATTAAAATAAGGCAACAAAAAGGTCCCGATTTGGCAAAGCACGTAAGCACCTGCTGAACTTTGACTTTATGCATATGAGTAAGCCTGGTAAAGTTAAGCATATTCTTAGGTGAATTAAGGCCATAAAAAGGACCCATTATACTACATAGAGAGCTTTTTTGTCCTTTATGTAAAGTTACTGTCAAAGACCAGGGCAGGTGCCAACAGCGTTTTGCTTAACCATTAGGGTTTAATTATTGTAAAACGAGAGAGGAATTACGAAACAACTTCCATTAGGCGCTAAGCCAATACATTATAATGTTTTAGGTGTTCAAGGATTAAAAATAAAAAAAAATGCATTCCATTCTTTTCACTCCTAGCGCACCAGGTAGGCTTAAAAAACGAGTGTGCGGGGGTGGGGGAAGGGGCGCGGGAGAATTGCCAATTTCTATTGTGTGAACTCACCCATTCTCATAAAGGATAAGAGATTTATCCCAAAAGGTTAGAGTGGAGATTGCAAGGAATTTTCTGTTCTTATTCATGCATAAACTGTAGCAATCCCTATGCATGTGAAAAAGAGAGCTGAATGTTTAGCTTCTAATTGCTCCATATTTAGTGCAGCAGTTTTTATTGGACCTGATCCTACAAGATGCTGAGCCTTCCTGCAAAGTGTTCAGTACTCTACACTCCCATTGAAGTCAGCAGGTGCTGAGGATGCTCAGCACCTCACAAATGCTCAGTACACTGCAGTATTGAGCCCCTACTTGTATTTTTGACTGTTTCATACTGTGTCTCTGCTACCTTGTCATTGACTTCAGTGGGAGCCAGATTAAGACTCATATCCATTCAGGAATATCCTTTGACATTAAGTCTCAGATGGCTGGGCAGATTTTCAGCAGCCGTCTTCCTTGTTTTTCTTTTTGGCACTGTGTTTGAAGTTATGTACATTCCATTTAGTATGAAGCCTTGTGTTGAATGTTGTGAGACAGCGGATGCATCAGCCTAAATCAGTTGTTTTCAAACTGCGAGTCGCAACCCAGTACTGGGTGGTGGAATGTAATGCACTGAGTCACGGTGGCTCTGGTGAGCGCTGCTGACCGGGCTGTTAGAAGTCCCATTGGCGGCGCTGCCCGGCTAAGGCAGGCCAGTCCCTACCTGTTCTGACACCGCACTGCACCCTGGAAGTGGCCAGCACCAGGTCCGGCTCCTCGCTGGGGGAGCCAAAGGGCTCGGTGCGCTGCTCCCGCTTTGAGCACCAGCTCTGCACTTTCGTTGGCTGGTTCCCAGCCAATGGGAGCTGGGGGTGGCAGTGCCTGCAGGCGAGAGCCATGCAGAGCAGCTTGTGTGCCTCCACCTAGGAGTTGGACCTACTGCTGGCCGCTTTCTAGGGCGCAGCACAGTCTGTGGTGCCAGGACAGGCAGGAAGCCTGCCTTAGCACCCCTGCTGCACCACTGACTGGGAGCTGCCAAGGTAAGCCCACGCCCTAACCCCCTCCCAAACCCAGAACCCCCTCCTGCACCCCAATCCCCTCATCCCCAGCGCCACCCTAGAGCCTGAAACCCCAGTCCAGAGCCCTGACCCCCTCCCACACCCCAACCCCCTGCCCCAGCCCAGAGCCCCCCCCACACCCTGAACCTCATCCTGACGCACTCACCCCCGCACTCCAACCCTCTGCCCAAGTCCTGAGCCCCTCCTATACCCCAAACTGCGGATCCCCAGTTCCGTTGGGTTGCGGGCACCAACATTTTTCTCCAACTGGGTCGCCAGAAAAAAAAGTTTGAAAACCATTGCCCTAAATAATACTGTGCTGATTCAATGCAACCTGTAAAATGGATCCAGTGGCAAAGATTTTAAGAAAATGTTAGGAAAAAATTGCCTTTTCTGTGCCTTAATACTGTAATATAAAATAATCACAAGAACAGTTGTTACAGTTTATTATTCTGGGTTGCTAGATAATCATGCAGTAAAACTGTCCCTAAAAATTTCATACCATGGGAAAGGGCTAGATTGTGTTTTATAAACTGCCTCAGGTCAGAAGCAGCATGGAACCTCATGGTCTCTGGGGAAGCACAGGAAGGGATTGTACTTTAGGAGGCACAGTCTCGTTCACATGGCTCAGAGTGAAAAGGAGGTGTGGCACTACAGAGAACTGACTGCATGTGTCCGCAACCTAAATAGATTCAGAGTCTGTTCTTTAATTTTGTTTGATTAAAGGTTAGTTTCCCTTTGGTGAGAGCAGATCCTGTGTATTCATCAAAGGAAAAAAAGTGCCATGGAAAAGATTGTGATATATCTTGCTTTTGAAGTGTCCATAGGGTCATTCTCAGTCTGGAGACCTAGCTGCAATTAGATACACAATTTCTGTCTTTCACTCTGTTATGCTAGGGTGAAAACAGCTGCAGCCTTAGGATTTTACTCCTGCATATCTCCCGTTTGGAAAGTAAAGCTTAATTTTCAAATATTGTAGGTCGAACAGATTGAAGAAGGAACTCCTGGCAAATTGAAAGTCATAGCCCAGTCCACAGACGGCAGAGAAATAATTGAAGGGGAATACAACACTGTAAGTAATTCATAATGGTGCCTTCACACTGATAAAGAAGAGCATGGAAAAACCTTTCAGTGAACATTAAGAGTTAGTGCTGCTGGAGAGATCTTATGGAGATTGAAGTGTTTTTTGTTATTCAGGCCGTGTCTACACTACTGCGGTAAGTTGACTTATTCAAGTAGCTGGAGCTGACATAGCTTAAGTCAACTTAGCACGGTGTCTACGCTCTCCCATCGACTAACTTATTCTTCTCATTCCGGTGGAGTACCTGAGTCGACTAGAGAACGCTCTGTGGTCTATTTTAGCGGATCTTCACTAGACCCACTAAATGGATTCCTGTTGCATTGATTGCAGCAGCTTTGATTCCCGGTAAATATAGACGTGGCCTCAATGTCAAGATGTGTTTCCTGTATATCTGCAACAGATGATGAGTCAAATTTGCAAAAGCACTTAAATGGCATAGGAGCATGAGTCCCACTGACTTTCAAGGGAACTTGGGCTACTTGAGCCACTGAGGTGCTTTGAAAACTTTACTCATTAGGTTTTAGGGAGTACAGGGGTCTGCACGTGTGAAGCCACTTGCAGGATTTGACCCTAAGGAGCTACCCACAGTAAACTACTGGCAAAGGAGGCTACATAATGACTTCTACTACAGCTGCAGCATGCTACTGCAATATTAGCATAGAACAGATGGACTCTGTTAAAAAAAAAAAAAAAAAAAAAAAAAAAACAGACATAGATAAACATGGTCCCATCTCAAGACCAACTGGTGAAACAACACTTACATGAAATCACCCAATGCCTAACTTTTTACCTCGTGCTTCCCCCTTGCTCCTGTCCATGTTTCCACCCTCTCCTGCTGGGGCTGGGAGTGGGGCCGCAACGCTGTGTGTGTATGTGTGGGGGAGAATATGGACAAGAGTAAGGGGACCAAGGCTGGGGCAAAGCTGGGGGCGGGGCCAAGAGTGGAGCCCTAGGCGTAGGGCTGGCAGCGGGAACCCCAGGCTGATAGTGGGACGTGGAGCCAGCAGCCAGTGCTGGGGTTAGGAACGTGTTATACCAATTATATTAGACCAGTAAAAACCGGCAGGATCTTATTAAAGGGGACAAGACAAAGATGCCACATTTATTATGATAACAATTTGATTTATGACTAATAACTAATATCTTAATTCTTATACACACACATTATACCTATTCACTCCACACACACACACACACACACACACACACACACACACACACACACACCCCAGATGTTCTGCAGCTGCTGCATAGTTACCAGTCCTGAAGATAGCTTAAGTTCATAGCTTGATTTTGTAGTGTGGGTTCGTAGCTTGTGGCTGCTAACTGGCCAGGAAAGCCAGGCACAAGGACAAGATGGATCTCTGTTGGGCAGGCACTGATGTCCTTCCATGTTGGCAGCAGAATGTTACCCAGAGTCTCTCATCTCCCTCTTCTTTTTTATAGGCTTTTAGTTTGGATTCAAAGTCTATAGGTCTTGCTGTGTCATGCTGCCTCTGGATTTAGATTGATCACCCATCAATTTCAGGCGTGACTTTCAGCCTTAAACCTGGCTTTGATCTTCCTTCTGTTCTGTTGTCCTTTTCTTTTTAGGGTGGATGCTTCTTACTTTGTTTAGGGCTGTTGTCTAGGTCTTCAGCCGCTGGTATTTGAACTTTATCTCATCAGGACAGGCTGGGGCTGGAGGTTGATTCCATCATTCATACATACCTCATTCACACATCTAAACTAAACTAATAAGATTACAGCAGGGTTTGCAAAAATGAAGGTTGGAGGAAGCTTTTACAAAATGGAGTGAGTGTTTTAAAATGGGGTTTGAATTACAATATGGAACAGAAGTTACAGTGTAGGCAAGTGTAGTTTGGATGGTGAACAGAAGTTACATTAATAAATTAAAAACAATTTCATTTATCAGTTCTACAAACGGAGGTGGGTGGAGCTCCCTCCTCGCTCCCCGTGGTGGCTGACCTCTGGCCTAATGGCTAGGCTGAAGGACAGCTAGGGAAAGATGTACTTATTTATATAATGACAAAACTAAAATAGTATATTTGTGTATGTGGGTGTGTATTATATATATTTGATCGTTGCCCTTTTCCCCTCACTTCGTTGCATGCCACTCATTTTCTTAGGCCCTGATCCTGAAAAGACTTATGCACACAAAGTCAGTGAGACTACTTACAGTGCATAAAGTTAAGCCTTGTGAGATCCGGACCTTTGATTGTAAGTGCTTGAGGGCACGGACTTGTCTACCTCAATGTATGCACAGAGCCTCTGTATCTCAGTGTATCACACCGGGACCTCTGGTTACTACCATAATACAAATGTTTAATAATAATTGTGTTGTGTGACATTAATTACTTACTTCCCCTTTTTTCTGACTTACGCTAGTGGAAAGCCCCAGGTCTTAAAACCTGAGCCATCTCTTCATAAAGAAAGCTGCTGATATCCCACCACCAATACCCCTCCTCTGACTATATCACCTTGACCTCTCCCTCTTGAGGGCTGTCATTCCATTTAGGACCAATGAGCTGATGTGTCAGCCCAGTTAAGAATGTAATCATTTACTCTGCTGGAGAACTAAATGCACCCGAACCATCTGGTAGTATTACATATCTGATGTGCTCAGTCACCCAGCAGGGCTGAGAGGGAGTTTTTGAACGTGTCTTCAACAGTTCTTAGTGGTTGGATGTGTTAAGCAACTCCTTCACCATAAATTGCAGATCTTGAGGGACCCTTTTTTGGGAATCTACCATACTCAAAGAGGTGGCCAGTTGGAGGGATAGGTGAAGAATTTCACCCGTCCTGGCCAACATTCTGAGCAAATGCTTGTGGGGAGGTAAGAGATAAGTCCTCTTTGACAATCATCTTGCTTAGGGGGCATATCTAGACATAGCTGCTTGGGGTTCCAGAGCCAAAACAAAAAGAGACCGTTTTGGTCTCTTCTGATTTGCCAGTGCCTTTGAGTTCCCTAATTAAGGAAGCCTTTCATTAAAGAACAGTTGCAGAGTCATGTCTTGATTTTTTTTTTAAAAAGTGTCATAATACTTCTGTATCACAGATGTGAAAGTGGAGAGAGAGGATCTGATCTGCATTTGGAGATGTTTTCTTGAGGGAAGATATTTAACTGGGCTTAATGCTAAAAATATCAGCTGGCACCATTAGCTCATGGAAGAGGCAGGGATTGTCTCTAACTTTGTGCTTGTGCAATGCTTTGCACAGTGGGATTCTGATTGGGCCTCTGGCTACTACCATAATACAAATAACAATGCATAATAACAGATAAGTATGCAAATGCCCTTCCATACTCTTAGGAAATCACTAGTATGTGCGCTGATGTTTTTCAGGTGTTGGTAGCAGTAGGAAGAGATGCATGCACAAGGACAATTGGCTTAGACAGAGTTGGAGTGAAGATCAATGAAAGGTAAGGACAAACTTTGCAATTCTAATTTTTGTGTTGATACGATTTACTATTGCAACATTAGTTATATAAGACATAAAAGATTGTATTTTTGAGATCTTCATTTTTCTTTCCATTTCACTTCCATGGCAGTAGAAAACCTCTTAGCAGATAGCTGCCCCATGAAAAGGACAAACTCGACAGTAATGCAAACATAGTCTGTTTTACCTAGGTTCTTATACTGCCCTCGTCACCATGTATCTCCCACCGCCTTCCAGCAGTGCATTAGGCAGCGTGACTAGCATCTGTCACATGGTTCATTCTTTTTCTCATCCCTTCTCTGGGAGGAGAATTGTGTCTGCACTGTAGTGTTTTAGTAGAGGTTTGTTTATTAGGGGTTTTTTTGTTTCTTTTTTAATGTACATGCTACTATGTGTTTAAGTGAGAAAGCAAGGTTGAAGAAATGCACCTTGCACTTCAAGTGGAAAGTAATGAGGGGTGTGATGGCCCTTAGTTCTTGGGGGAGTTCATTCGACAGTTTGGAACCATCCCCCCCAAAAAATATTCTTTCTCTTGCACAGACAAACTTCTCCCTCACTGTAGGGAGCATGTTGTGCCAGAGGAGTGGCGTCTTCAGCAGTGGTATTCATCCTGAAACTGTAGTTGATCTTTTAAATTGCCGACCTCTGGCCCAGACTAACTTTTTGGCCCAGGGGCCACATCTGGGTGGGGAAATTGTATGTAGGGTCATGAATGTAGGGCACAGGTGTGGGGTGCAGGAGGGGGTTCAGGGCAGGGGGTTGGGGGCTCGGGGCAGGGAGTTGGGGTGTAGGAGGGGGTGCGGAGTGTGAGAGGCAGCTCAGGGCAGGGGGTTGGGGTGCAGAAGGGGTGTGGCAGGGGGTTGGGGTGCAGTGGGGGCTCAGGGCAGGGAGTTGGGGTGCAGCAGGGGCTCAAGGCAGGGGACTGGGGTGTGGGCTTCAGGAGGGTTTGGGGTGTGGGCTCCAGTCCGGCGCTGCTTACTTCTAGCGGCTCCAGGGTGGTATCAGCACACACAGCTGGGCTAAGGCAGGATTCCTGCCTGCCCTGGCCCCGCGCCACTCCCGGAAGTGGCCAGCATGACTGACGGTGGCTCCTGTGGGTGGGATGGGGTGGGTCAGGCGGCTCCCGCCTGTAGGTACCACCCTGAAGCTCCCATTGGCAGCAGTTCCCTGATCCCAGCCCATGGGCGCTGCAGGGGGCAGTGCCTGCAGGGGGGGGGCAGCGCGTGGAACCCTCTGTCCCCCTCCTTCCCCAGGGGCTGCAGGGACATGGTGCCAGTCGCTTCCGGGAGCGGCACAGGGCCAGGGCAGGTAGGGAGCCTGCCTTAGCCCCACTGTGCAATGGGGCTGTCAATCCCGCAGGCTGGATTGAAATCTTGATGGGCTGGATCCAGCCGTGGACCATAGTTTGCCCTCCCCTGGTCTGGACTCAGGCTATGGAGCGCCTTGAAGAGAAGGACTGCAACCTAGAACTTGATGCAATATTCTACAGAAGCCAGTATAGAGGGCGGAAGACAGCTCTGATGTGCTCACAAGTAGGCCAGGTTGCTGAGATGTGCTGAACTCGTTGGAATCTCTCTACAGCTATAGTGTTTCCATTTGTTGTTTTCTTGGGAACAGCAAAAGACACTTCCCTGATGCCAGGCCTTTCCCCAGACACATTCTAAAGTCCTGGTGTAAGTCATGGAGGGTGGTAGAGCTCTTAAAATAAAAAGTTAGAGAATGTTTACAATGGGAAGTGTGAAGTAACCTTATTATAGGAGTGTATAGTGGTCCCACTTTATAATTCCTGCAGTCCGTACTGTTGGTTGTTACCATGAGATGAACATCTGTGCAGAATTCTTATCTATCTTTTCCCTTCCCTGCAATGCCTACTGCATTATTTACTTATTAACAACCTGTGAATTATTAATATTTTAATAACTCATTCAATATAACATTTAAAAAAATTCTTGTTAGTTGCCGTTAGATGGGATAGTCTAGAACAGTGGTGGGCAACCTGCAGCCCATGGGACACACATGGCCCATCAGGGTAATCTGTTGGCGGGCCGCCAGACAGTTTGTTTACATTTGAACAGCTGCCCACAGCTCCCAGTGGCCACGGTTTGCCGTTCCTGCCCAATGGGAGCTGCGGGAAGCAGCAGCCAGCACGTCCCTGTGGCCCGCATCACTTCCCACAGCTCCCTTTGGCCGGGACTGGTGAACCACAGCCACTGGGAGTTGCAGGCAGCTGTGCAAGTGTAAGCAAACTGTCTGGCAGCCCACCAGTGGATTACCTTGATGGGCTTCGTGCAGGCTGCAGGTTGCTCATCAGTGATCTAGAAGCTTGAACTGAATATGGAAGACCGAGGGTTAGGGCTGCAGTAGCATCTTCTACTATCAGGTTGGATAATCAGCAATAGAGGAGCCCTGCTTCTGCTCCAAAGCTTGTGTGGGAAAATATCTCCTGTTTTGGGTCCTGGAGAGTCTCTGTACCCAACACAGCTACTGCGGGTGGGTGCTGAGAAGAGGATTTGGGTCCCACCCTATAACTCTGTAATTCAGAAGCCTGACTACCGCTTCAAGAGCCCAGGTCCTTATCTGGAGTGTAAATTGGTGTAGCTTCGGTTGGAGAGATGCTGGTTTGCACCAGCTTAGATTCTGGCCCAAGATTGTAACACAGCATTGTCTGGCTACTCGAGGTGTGTGAGAGAAATTCAGTAGGTATCTTTCTCATAGAGCTAGAGGGCTTTACTTCTGCAGATTATTAATATTTACTCCTCCAGTCTCCTGTATTGAGTTATTTCATGCCTTATCTCTTGTAGATCAGGAAAAATTCCTGTCAGTGATGAGGAACAAACAAATGTGCCTTATATTTATGCCATTGGAGATGTGTTGGAGGGCAAGCTGGAGCTCACACCAGTGGCAATCCAAGCAGGTAGATTGTTGGCTCAAAGGCTTTATGCTGGAGCAACCTTAAAGGTAAGCAAGCAGTTAACATGAAGCTCTGTCATTGTTCTATAGGCAGCATATTGGACTATATATTCATAGCAGGTTTTTTAAGCATTAGCTTTGTTTATTCTTCAGCTTCCCTCCTTTGCAAAGATATTACTGAAGACGTGTTCTGCCTATAGTGCAGGACAAAATTAATACCTTAAGAATACAATAAAGGTCTGATTTTTATCTACTATAAGTGGGTTTTTTCTTTCTCTCTGAGAGTATAATAAGAAAGTGAACTGAGGCCATTTTGACTAAATTTTAGTGCTATCCTATAAATGTCAGCAATAGCAATAGTTTCATTAAACTAACTCTCATTTACTAAATTGCCTGTGAATCTGCTTATTGTCCCTAAATAGACAGTAAAAGGGTTTCAAGATCCTAGGTGATGCTGTTAGTTCTCAGAGCTATTTGAACTAATATTGTTAACCATCTTTGTGTTTTCATTATAATACAGAACTCTAAGTCCTTTGGCATTTTAAAATATGTATAGAAGAAAGGTCTGATACATTAGTGGAGCAACATACTTTCACTTATAGGGTCTGGATCACCACTGCATATTTCCATTTTATGTCAGTGTAACTCTGTTGAAGCCTGCAGAGTTACTCTGACATCATATAGGAGTAACACAGTGCTCAGTCAGGCCATATAATCTTTATATGAAAAGGGAAAAAATGTGTCTCCAAAGTGCTTTTCCATCTATCTAGGTACTCATGGCCCCTAATCATTGAATCTGGACACAAAGATTTTATCTTGCAAAGACTTCCGTGTTCATATCACTTTCAATTGTTAACCAGTCTTGGTTTTAGGTTGGCCGCTATTGCAGTCACAGAAGTCTGAACCAATGAGCATAGTGCCATTTCCTCAGCCAGGCAAACTTTAATAAATCTGTGACCTGGAGCCAAATTTTTGATTGCAATACAGGGAATTTATCTTAATTCACACTTTCTGCCAGATTGCTTTATTTTAGTAATTGACATTCTTACGCTGCAAAAGCGAGAATTCCCCTGGTCAGTGATTCCAGGAACCTAGTTGTTATTTTAGACAACCTCCTTGCTTGTACTACTCATTTTCCAAGACTTAAGAAGGGTGATTTGATGGGGCATAAAAAAGTATATATGAAGCGGGAGGGAGAGGAAAAATAGTCAGAGTCTTTTCGGTGGTCCCCACCACAAAGAAAATACATTAAGAAGAGCCCTTAATCAGTAGAATTGTTTGTGAAACTGTCTGAAAGTGAGAGTCAGGATTTCCACATGAAAAGGAGCATAGGGAAAAGCCCTGGATCTTTGGCACATCAGGGCCAATTTCTGCAATACAACAAAGGAAACCATGTCTTGTTTTATTCCAGTTCTGCCTATTTCCTTATTGTGTTTGGCAGTATAATTTAAAAGTTGCATCCCTGTAACTTTATAATCACCAACAGAGATGCTCTGTTGAGAATATTTGCCTCTGTGGGAAGGGACATTGCTTGCTGTGCTTGGAAGTCTTCAAAGACAGAGCCTGGTTCTGCTCCCATTGAAGTCAATGGCAAAACTCTTATTGGCTTCAGTGGTGTGGGGTCAGGCACATAGTGCCCTCTGCAGTTCTAATCATACCCTGCAAGAATTCTCATGTTTTTTTCCCCCTTCATCATCTTAGAAGCTGTACACCACACATGCAGTGTTACCTATTGGAAATTTTATTTTAATGACATTTGAGAATCTACCTTTTATCTTCAGTTTGACATGTTAAAGGAGGGCACTGAATTTCCTCTTCCTTCCAGTCCATGCATGTTAATTTCTGTGTAGTTTGAAAGATTAGTATAATCTTTCTAGTCAGCATCTCTAGAGCCACAGCCTTAGGTCTTGTTGCTTTCAAAGTGATACCTTCAGAGTTATGAATTTCCCATCTCTGCTTCCTATGTGCCAAATCTCTCTGAAATGTTAACAATGCACTGATTTATAACTGGAATATTGATGATGCTGAACATGCTGACATAAAAAAATATATTAAATCCCACACAGTGCGACTATGTGAATGTTCCAACCACAGTGTTCACACCACTGGAATATGGAGCCTGTGGATTCTCAGAAGAGACAGCGTTGGAGAAGTTTGGGGAGGAAAATATTGAGGTAAACTGTTCAGTTCTGCTTTTTCATTAAAATAAATTTTTTTTAAATTACATTTTACCTTCCTTTCCTCTTTCTCATAGAGGGAATGTCTACACAGCAAGTAGACGCCCACAGCTGGCCCATTCCAGCTGACTCAGGCTTTCAGGGCTTGGGTTGTGGGGCTGTTTCATTGCTGTGTAGACTTCCAGGCTCAGGCTGGATCCTGCACTCTGGGATCCTGCAAGGTGGGAGGGTCCCACAGCTCAGGCTCCAGCCAGGACCCGGAAGTCTACACAGCTATGAAACACTCCGTGAGCCTGAGTCGGTTGGCACAGGCCAGGCATGGGTTTTTCTTTGCTGTGTAGACCTACTGTTAAGAGCAACAGGATACTAAGAATATTTTTATCGCTTTGGTTAGACCCTAAAACCTGGTGTAAACATTAGTCTGCAATTCTGGTAAACCTAGCTGCAGATGTGTTCTCTTGTTGGCTTGTGTGTAAAATACTTGTAAAAATGTAGTCTGTCTCTAGACATAATAAGGGGACCAATTAGTGGAGAAGCGTTGAAAGGCAGTAAATGTTTTTTAGTGCCAAAGCTGAACTATTGATGTAATCACAAAGTATGGCAATATACTCCTCTGCCATGGTTATTATTCCTGTTAGACTGCTTGGACTTATCTACACAAACACTTAGTTCATGGCAAGCTGGGGTGTAAGTCTACCTCACACTAGCTTGCCACCCACTGTCTGTGTGGACCCTGCTGCTATGCACTATTAGTTCCTTAGTGCACTTTGATCTACCCTACTTTGAAATGACATCAGGCTCTGCATGGACACTTAGGGCAGATCTACATTATGGGGTTAAGTTGACCTAAGTTAAGCAACTCCAGCTATATGACTAATGTAGCTGGAGTCGACGTACCTTAGGTCGACTTATTGTCATTGGGGTGTCTACATTGTGACTTGCCTTACGCTTCTTGTTCTGATGGAGTACCGGAGTTGACGGGAGAGCGATCTGCAGTTGATTTAGCGGGTCTTCGCTAGACCTCACTAAATCGACCCCCGGTGAATTGATTGCCGCAATGTTGATCCATGGTAAGTGTAGACATACCCTTAGTGTAGAAAGCTGTTCAGAGGTGGATTTACACCCCAGCGTGCTGCAAGGTAGATGGTTGTATAGACAAGCCCTAGGGTCCTGATTGTACGTACACACACACACACACATACACACACACACATTTAATTTTATTCAGGGGAGTAGTCCCGCTGAGATGGCTCATGGGAGTAAAATGGACCGTATAAGAATTTGTAGGATTGGGCCCTAAAACAGTAAAATATTCTACAAACCACAGAGTCGAAAAAAATCTTTGCAAGAATCTGGCAGTGAATGGTGTCTTCTCATTGATATTGCTTTGGGAGCAAGGCCTGGGTGAATGATTATGTAAGGACTGGTTCATAAATTAGCAAACTTTTACTGGAGTAAAGCTAAGATGATTTTTTTAAAGAGGGCTGTGTGGAAAAAGAATGATATGATCTGATGCACAACGCCTTCCCCCTTTTTTTTTATGGGGTCTTACTTCTGGCCGCTAGAAGATGGCTGAAATTTTCATTTGCATACACACCTTCAGTGTATGTTCACAAAACCCAGTCCGTGCAAGCCCCCAAACTAGATGTGGAATCTTGTACCCTAAACTGTGAAAAATGCACTTACAGTTTTAGGAGACTTTTTTTTTAATTTGCTCAAAGGAGGCAAAAAGAATTTCAATGTCATTTGTAACCTGGCTGAATTCTAATTTGTATGATTACAATTTACAGTTTCTTTGGAACTTAGTTGCACCTGTAGTCTCCTTTTCTTTGTCCTCTAAACATTTTTTAGTGGTGGTCTTGTGCTGCCTTTCACCCCTGAAATGGCTAAATTTCAGTGCTGGGTGACAACATCTTTCTATGTATGTAGTTTATAAAGTGCCTTAGAACCTTACTTATGTGAAATGCATTAAACCCAGGGCTGGCTCCAGGCACCAGTGGAGGAAGCACGTGCCTTGGGCAGCACAAGCTAAGGGGCGGCATTCCGTCTGTTCTTGGGGTGACGCAGTCTGGGTGACTTTTTCTTTTTTTTTTTTTTTTTTTTTTTTGCTTGGGGAGGCAAAAATGGTAGAGCCAGCCCTGATTAAACCAGCTCTCTCCTGATTTGTTGAGGGGCATATGTTCAATTTTTCTCAGTAAGCCACAGTTAATTAAAAACTCTTCTCATCTAATAATTCATTTACAGTTAGCTGCTGGTAGAGCTGCACTGCTCCACAGAGAACTCCAGGAGGGATTGTGTTTTACTCATTTTTAAGAACTATAAGGGTGAGAATTTCATAAGTGCCCCTTGTCAGCCTAACTCTGCTCCCACTGAAGTTAGCAGTAAAACTCCCCATTGACTTCAATGGTTGCAGAGTTAGTCCAATGCTGAGCACTTTTCCAGTCTACTCTAGCACCATGAACGTATAAAATATATTTAAAGTCTTTATTGTATTTCTAGGTTTACCATAGTTATTTCTGGCCACTGGAGTGGACTCTCCCATCTAGAGACAACAACAAATGCTATGCAAAGATAATCTGCAATATTCAAGATAATGTAAGTGTATTTTTTTCCTCCTGGGGAAACAGGAACCGGCTAGTTGTTTTAGGGGCCACAGTGAAAGGGATAAGTAGTTGTTTTTCCCATATGTTAAAAAATAAATATCCTTCAGTTTGTCACTAATCTACCTTTTGAATATTTTTAAACATTTCTAATATGTACCAAATATTTGTTTTATAGAAAAATGGCCCTTTAACAGACTGTATGGCTGACATTTGTACATAGTAGTTTTCCATAAGGATTAAAAAATATTGGTAGTTATCACTAGAAATGTTCATTATATTTCAAAAGTAGGTAAATAAATTATTAGTAATGCTACATAGCTCTTACACTTCTAAGAAGTCTTCCTGTTCTTCCTTTAGGAGATACATCTCCCTTAAATCAAGGTCAGCCAGAATCCATCAAATTTCGTCTCCTTACAAATCCATGGGTTAATTTTGAACCCGTGGGATGACTATAACAGGATTTGCCCTCACAAATCTTATTTTAAATGATAATGCTAAGATTAACTTGACATAGCAGGGATAAAACTACCACCCTTTGCTACTACAGACATCTACAGAATCTGTTAAACCATTAAGTAGATCATAAAGAATCAGCATTCCCGGCTATAAGTGAGCAAGATCTGTTTAATAAGAGCTGAGTTGGACTTTAATTATTAACAAGCCTCTCCCTTGCCTTTAACTTTTTCTACTGTGACAGTATCTTTGTTATTAGATATTGGCATCTAGCAACCAATATTAGCAAACGTCTATAGATCTATTTTATCTAGCTACTCCTATCTATGTTGTCTAATGTAGGATCCTACCACACACTGATGGTGTCTAAATAACTATCTCATCTCTAAAGTGCCCATCATCATATTATTTAGGCTCCACTTTTTGGAGATTGCCTTTACACCCATGTGGATCCTGTGGTAGAACTGAGGCTATAGGGCCTGATCCAAAGTCCATTGAAGTAAATGGACTTTGAATCAGGGCCTTAATTTGTTCACATTTTATTGTCCTGAAAATTGTAAATGAATTTAAATATCTATAGGGTTATCCAGGATGAAAATTCAGTGCATTAAATATTTAAGTTTCTACCTGAAACTCTTACAAATACAATGTCATTAAAAAAAGGGAGAATTGCAAATAGATATACTTTAGGTTTTACCCATTATCTTATCCTTGAAATAGCCCATGGGTAACTAGCCCATAGGTGCTCACTAATGAGGAAAAATAATCTTAAATTCAAATCACAAATAGTGTGTCCTGTATTTAGGAGAAGCAGATAGCCTTTGATATCCAACAGGATTGCTATAGCATGAAAACAGAACCTTAGCTAGCATAAATCACATAGCTCCATCGAAGTCAATGGAGCTATGGCAGTTTTCACCAGCTCAGGATGTAAAATATTTTATAAATCAGATTTGCTGTTCTGTCAGTAGTATGAAAGGAGCTATACTAAAATGTTTCCAGATATTTTTCATTTGGACACTAGTGTATGCCAGAGAAGTGGAGTATGCAGTGCTAGTTGTTTTCTTATGAATATCTGCCTTGTCTGTTTCAGCAGTCACCAGAGATGTTAACTGTTGGTTGTAGTTAAGGCTAAGATTTTGGCTAGGGTATTTTTATTAAAAGTCATGGACAGGGCATGGGCAATAAACAATAAAATCACTGAAATGTACACTGGGCTAGTATTAAGGGGTAGCAAGCAGGGCAATTGCCCTGGACCCCCACGCCACAGGGGGCTCCACAAAGCTAAGGTGTGGAAAAGCAGGCGTCAGCCCCAGGCAGCAGGGCTTCAGGCTTTTGGCTTGGGCTTTGGGCCTGGGTGGCAGGGCTTGGGCTTTAGTCTCTTTGTAACCTGACATCACATCCATGAGTCAATGTTTTGATTTATGACCTTTTGCACAGAATATGTATTACTTGTCAGTGAACATATTTACCCAGCAGTAATAATTCAATCAGGGCCGCCCGGGGGTGGGTGGGGGGGGCAGGTGGGGCAATTTGCCCCGGACCCTGCAGGGGCCCCCACGAGAGTTTTTCGGGGCCCCTGGAATGGGGTCTTTCATTCGCTCCGGGGGCCCCGGAAAACTCTCACGGGGCTTGGGTCCCCGGAGCGACTTCTGCTCTGGGTCTTTGACGACAATTTGGCAGCGGGGAGTCCTTTCACTCCAGGACCCGCCACCAAAGACCCCAGGCCCCCTGAATCCTCTGGGCAGCCCTGCATTCAGTTACATCAGTCCAGTTAGAAAAGCTAAATAGAATCATATATAAGTGTTTCTTGTGTTGTTACACTTAATGTTACTTAACTGCTAAACTGGGAGTTTGTAAAATTTAATTTTTATTGAGATGATTCAGAACAAATATACAGTAAATTATAAGCCAACACTGGCCCTGGTATTGCAATATGCTTGATATACACATATGCTTATCTTCACTTAGGTGAGTAGCCCACTGAAGTCAGTGGAACAACTCATCTGAGTAGATGTTAAACACACTGTCTTTAGTAGAAGAAAATCTTCAAGATTATCTGAAGAGGATAAATGTACAAGGCTACTTGAATTGATTTTCTTTCTTTAGGAGCGAGTTATCGGTTTCCATGTGCTTGGTCCAAATGCTGGAGAAGTTACCCAGGGGTTTTCAGCAGCCATCAAATGTGGACTGACAAAAGCGCAGTTGGACAACACAATAGGAATTCATCCAGTTTGTGCAGAGGTGTGTATGTGGTGTCACAGGTGTGTGTGTGATATCTCTCAACAAAAAATACATAAGGTTAAATTTTCTTATGCAGTGCAGCCCCTTTGCACTGCAGTGCCAGATGATGTGATCCTAAAGCTAGTACATCCAGCTCTAGGGGGACTCACCCCAGATTATGGCATTTTGCTTCAGCCAGCGCGAGGGGATCTTCTGATTGAGGAGAGCAGGCATCTCCCTCCTTTCTGATTCCAGCACATGAGGGGAAAGAGTGATGATGTAAGAGTTCCCATACCTGCTGTATTCCACCAGAAGATCTCTCTTTCTGATCCTCAATCTTTTGGACATTTACAGCTATCATAAATCAAAGCATCCCTAAGATGTTCTAACTCAGAGCACAGGGACCAGTCTAATGTAGAGTGTCAGCAGGATCAGGGATAGTTTAAGAGTGAACTTTAAGCCTGCCCATAGCTACTTCCACCCTTGCACTCCCTACCTTGCATGATGCACATTTTGGCCGTAGCTGAGAATCTGTCTCACAGCCTTTTATTTTGGGGTCTCGGGGGAAGATGATGGAAATCTTTTAATAATAAGAGTTTATAAAAATGAATTTTGGTTTCTACACAAAGTTTTTTTTATTCGAATTTTGGATGACCAGGAATTTCAGATATTGAAGTTTTTACTGTTTTTATATAAAGACTCAGGGTTGGTTTTTATTACATATGTTTAATTCTTTAACTATTTAATATCAATGGTCTGCCATGATATAGTCTGTCCTCTATCTGAGAGTAGAGAATTCTTCTCACACTCTGACTCTCAGAAATCTGTGTATGAAGGCTTCAGATATTTATTTCTGCTAATTGGTTATCAAGGCTAACATTTCAGGTTGATCTAAGTACTTAAAATAAGCTTATAAACTGGTATTCTAGAGAGATCAGTTACTTAATGATTTTTCTCTTAAATTCTGCCTCTCTGGAGATTTTTTTCTTGACTCAGTTCATGTGTCTGACTCCAAGTAAAGAAGCTTGAAAAGGAGCAAAATCATTTGCTGGTGTAAATCAGTTATGTTCCATTGGAGAGGGCCTATTTACACCAGCTGAGGATTTCCTCTAAGGCTAAACATATGCTGCAATTAAAAACATGTGCCCAGTCTATGGCAACTGACTTGGGCTTGGGCTGAGGAGCTGTTTAATTGCAGTATAGACGTTTGGGCCCAGGCTGCAGCCTGTGCTCTAGAACCTGAGAACATGGGTTGCAACCTGGGCTCTAGAACCTGAAAGCCCAGGCTGCAGCCTGATCCTGAACATCTACTCATGGGCAGCTGTACGTGTCTAATTGCAGTGTAGACATATCCTTAGTCACTTTAACTCTTGAATCTGTCAGTGGGTCTTGGGCTGAATCTGTGTCTTATGTATGTATTTTAGCTACAAGCTGTAATATTCTAAAATACCAGAGATCTGCAAAAATAGCCACATCTACTTGTCTGTGCTATTTGTATGTTGTGTTTGCAGCATAATACAAGGTTGGCAAGATGACAGCCTTTGTGAATGTAACAGATTGGCAGATAGCAGAGTCATTTCAGAGCATCCACAGCCAAGGTTTTATCTTTCTCTGTAACATCATGTTATAATGGGGTTCTTATAAACCCTCAAAGAAAGGAAAACAAGTTCTCATTTTATCAGAGGCCTTTTCCTGGTAGATGGCTGAGTGGGAGTCTTCACACCTGTGAATTCAAATGGCGTATTAGCATATGCAGTGTGAAGATAGAATGATAATCATAATTTATTTTGGACATCTGAGCTGCTAAAATTGAAAATGAATAGTATGATTAGACATAATGTGGTGTGGTAATTTCAGCTAATCTTGTTTATTTGGGGAGGAGTGGGGGAGAGAATCGTTTGAAGGAGGAACGTGCAAATTAAAAGCTCCAGAGGGTTGTGGTGATTTTGTAGTGCCAGCATTCAAAAGGGTTTTGCTCCTTTTACTTAATCTCATCTCTTATTCAGCCAATAAAAATAAAAAAAAATTGTTGGCATTCTGTGGGTACTGACTGCATTGGGACAAATGGAACGATGAATGACCTCAGCATGCTTTCTATGTTATACATTTATAAACATTCTAAAGGAAAGGAAATTACGATCACTTTCTTGCACAGATGTAGCACATCTTTATTTCGGACCAGATACTGCCACCCTCAGTGACTTCCAGTAGTGTCTCATTTCACAAGCAGTCTTCTGACAAGCACAGTGTTACTCAGCATGAGTAAGGGCAGAGGCGGATTTACAGTGAAACACAGGGTGCCCTGGCATGGGGCCCCCTAATGATGGTGGGGGGGGCAGGGCCGGGCAGCTGCGGGGGCAGAAGCTTGGTCCTGCTGGCTCCTGGGGCTCCTGCTGCAGGCTCCGCCCCCACCGGCAGCCAAGCTCCCTCCTCCCCCAAGCGTGCCGCCTTCCTGTCTCTTCCCACCCAGTGCTTTCCCTGCCACCTAACAGCTATTTGCCGGCACTCAGGTCGCTCTGGGAGGGAGGAGGAGGAGCGAGGCTGCAGCATGCTTGGGGGAGGAGGTGGAGAAGAGGCGGGGGCAGGGCCTTGGGGTTTGGGGGGTGGAAATGGGGCAGGGCGGAGAAAAAGCTGGGCCCCCGTACTCCCCCTACATATACCCCCCACCCGCCGTGAGCTGCTCAGGGCAGAAGGCTAGGGTGGGGCATGGGGCTGGGAGCACCCTCGCAACCCCTGTCCTGACTCCTGCACCCCCCTCATGCACCCCAAGCCCTCCCTGAATCCTGACGCCTCCTACACTCCCCCCCCACCGAACCCTGAGCACCAAACAGGAGCTCCTGCACCCTCCCCCCCACATTCCCATCTGCACCCCTTGCACCAAATGGGAGCTGCCCCAGGTAGGTGCTCCACACCCCTGCCTCAGCCCTGAGGACCATCCTGCACCCTAACTCGTGGCCAGACCCTGCACCCCAGCCCACTCCTGAACTCCAACTCCCTCCCAGACCCTGCACCCCCAGCCCTGACTCATGCACCACCTCAGACACCCCCAGCCACCTGCCCTTCCTGACTCCTGCACCCCCCTCACACACTCCCACCCCTGACTCCTGCACCCCCCCACACCCCACCTGCACCCCTTACACCAAACAGGAACTGCCCCAGGTAAGCGCTCCACACCCTAACCCCCTGTCCCAGCCCTGAGCCCCCTCCTGCACCCTAACTCCTGGCCAGATCCTGCACCCCAATCCCCCGCCTGCTCCTGCATTCTATCTTTCTCCCAGACCCTGCAGCCTCAGCCCGGAGCCCCCTCCCCCATTATAACTTCTGGCCAGACCCCACACCCCAACACTTTTTTACATTTTTTTTTAAATAAAGCACTCTTACCCAAAGCACTTTACAATAGTTAGCTAATGGTACAAACAATATTTGGAAAGATCATTAAGGGGTCTGCCAAGACCCTCAGCGATTTTCAAGTGGTCTGTAGAAAAATAGGTTAGACTACAAAAAGAATCAAGATACCTCACTTTATTTTCATTTACTTCCTACTACTTATAGGAGGAGGAGGAAGGAAAAAAGGATGAAAAAACAGAGGTGGGTGGTGGAGAGATAAGAGAGAATGTTTCTTGGCTGGGTCCCAAGGAGGGGCCCCAAAAATGAAGCTGAGCACAGGGCCCCACTAACTCTAAATCCGCCACTGAGTAAGGGTAGAAAGATTGGGCTCTAATTTACTTTACTTTTATAAATTAGGGTTAGATTTTGCTTCTCTTACTCTACAAAACAGGCTCTTGAAATCAATGAGACCGTTTGCAGAGACGAGTGCTACTCAGCGTGAGTATAGGTGGCAGACTGGGCCGTAATGAGACCTGGTTTTAAGAAAGACTGAATTGTAGTGATTGTAAATATTGGTGTTTACAATTCAGGCAAATCTTCCTTTAAAAACTGGCATGACTCAGCTAGTTCACTAATGAGTGCTTTCCATTTAATGGATTCTATAGCCTTGTCTTCACTTGAACAGCTAACAAGCTCTCAGTCGAAAAATCATGTTTCCAGTAACACTCAGATCCCAGCTGGTTTGCGTTAGTCAAGAAGCTATGCAGAGTCTGCACAGCAGCTAGAGCTAGCCAGTACACACAGAAGTTGGGGTCAAGACCAAGAAGGAAAAACAGATAAAGCTAGCACATTGTAATCTTTATTTTCATTTCAAAGTGACTTCAACAATGCAATGCAATCAAAGTCCACTTGAAATGAAAATGAAGATTAAGATGCACATATTTTGCATTGGAGAATTAGAACCCCTATTTCAAACCCAGTCCCTTAGCTTAAATATATCTTCTTTCTTTTCACTATAAATTAAGGTAGTTTCTTGCATGTATCTGAATTCCTTATTGGCATGTAGTGTTTTATTTGCTTACAGAGGGTAGAGGTTGTGTATCATTTATTGATGCTATTCTCCAAAGAGATCTTAGCAGTCTGTATGCAGCAAGGCTTCAACTTACTGAACTTTAAGGCTTTCAGATCTCTGAAATGTCTGCAGTTAATAATCTTATTTGCATGAGAGAACTGTGCAGATACTCTGTTCTGTTCTCAGTTTATTCTTCCTCAGAGATGACTTTGATGCCAGCTAATTACTTTCGCTTTGAACCATTTAGATAGAAGTGGTTTTGATTTACTGTAATCCTTCCTGTATTATATGTGTGCAAAACAACACCATCAGTTGTGTAGTAAACCTTAACTACTAACTGAGGTAATTTGTTGGATTTCATGCAACTTTTCTTCTAGAATTTCAGTACTTTTTCATTTTACAATCACTACTCTTGAATATCTTTATTTTTAATGTAAGTGTCAGGAAAGCACCAAGAGTCCTCACTTTGTAGACTAGATCTGCAAAGGTTTCTTAGCTATTGTCTGGGAGGGAGGGGAAGAATAAAACCTTTACAAAGTGCACTGAGAATATTGTTCCTTCAGCATCATGTTAGAGCAGCTTGAATCCAAGAGAACTACATTGGAAAAGTTGTGCTCATGGAATTTTAATTTTTGGGGGGGAACCGTTTGAGCTCCTTCAGTCAAATATATAGTTTAAAAGAGTCTAGTCCTGAAATGTGTGGGGTACCTCCATTAAAGTAAATTATTATTATTTTATTTGTATTACAGTAGCATGTAGGGGGTCCAATGTGGTAGGCATAGTATAAATCCCTAGTAAGAGAGAGTCCATGCCCCACAGAGCTTATAGTCTTATAGATAAGACAGGCAAGAAGTGTGAGAAAGGGACACACAAAAGCAGAAGATTGTAAACTGAGGCACAGAGCGGTTAAATGACTTGCCCAAGGTCACAGAGAAAAAGTGTGTCAGAGTAGGGAATGGAACACAGGTTTCCTGGAATCCTTGTCCAGTGCCAAGATCATTCTTGGACTTCAACAGGTGAGTTGCTGGGGTAGAATTTCCTCATTGCAGGTTCTATGTTGGGCCACAATAGGAGTCCCTATACTGGCCCTTCCCCAGACAAACCTTTGTGCCATGGGCAGTAGACGTTGGGGCCTTAGCGTGTATTCCTATGGCCATTCTGACTTGTACCGCAAGTGATAGGAACCCCAAGGTATGGTGCCCTAATTTAAAGCAGCCTCCAGGACTGTTCTAAAATGACAACCAGCATAATTTAGCCACAGAACCGGACAGATGCTGCTAAATTAGCTTAAAATCATCTTTCTCTTTCCCCTTGCCCAGGGCTTCTGGAGATATAGCACAGAATCCCAGTGTATGTGTTGGAATGGTAGCCACATCTGCTCCACGCTTCCTAAAGCAGGAGTTCCAATCACCGGATCCTGGTCAGCACAAGTGCTGTAAATCCTAATCCAAAATATCTAGAGCTGGAATTGGTTCCAGAAATATATATGATTAACCTGATATTTTAATTTACCGTATTAAGATAAAAGTGGTAGAAAGCCACGTGACTTTCCCTCAATTGTTTCTTCTTGACCACAAAAATAAAAACCTTTTAGAAAAGTGGTGAAGACAAGGGGTGTGTGTACTGTGTAGCAGTAAGGATGTTAAATGTGTCTTTGCCATTACAATATAGTACTTTGAATAAGAAATGCTATGGTTGTAGCATTATTCCTTATATATCTGAGTGCCATCCTCCTTGGGATTCATTTCAATGGACTGAAAACATTCTTGCTTCCTTCCTCTTAGATATTCACCACGCTGTCAGTGACGAAGCGTTCTGGTGGAAATATCCTTCAGTCTGGCTGCTGAGGTTAATCACCCCCATTGTTGTTGCATTTGCCAGAGACTGACTTTCATCACCACGGCTGACTTGTGCAAGGAAGAAGAAAACATCTCCAAACAAGCTGTCCTCATCATCCTCAGCAGCAGTGGGCACCCCCTTCACCAAAGCATTCACTTAACTGAATGAGAAAAGCACATTGGGATTTGTTAGTCACTCGTGATGATTGGATGGCAATCGGCAAAACAGTGGGAGTATTTAACATCAAGCTGCTGCTTGGCAAGGCATCTGCAGGATGCTTCCATGATGTTGCAGCCTAAACCCAGTATTTTCTGGTAGGCAGCGATGGAAGAACTGCTGGCACAGTTTGAGAATAACCCTTTTCTCCTAAACGAAAAGCTTCCTAACTTAAATGTGTAACCACAAGTACTGATAGTTCTATGGTATCTCCATGTACTGCATTATAAAACAGTATGATGGTGACACTTCCTCAGTAAGCCTGCATATCATCAGATCACAGTAATGCAGCAGGTGAATTATGAGTATAGAGGGGTGATCTTATCTCATGTTTCATTCTGAGTCACAAAATAGCCTGTCACATACATTTAGCCATAATTAGCAATATCCAGAATAGCAAGTCTTTTTTGGCTTCCAAAAATCCTAAAACCAAAATTAATCCCTCATAGTTTCTTATCCTAGAGATGAATACTTGTTACCACGGTTGCCCCTTGTACTTTCCTCTGTGAAAGGAAAACGTTTATCTTGGAAAGGCCTTGTCTACATGGGAACGCTTTTTTGGGGTGGGGTGGGGGTGGGGAAGGGGCATCTTTAGTTTTTTGGCATAAACTGCCTTCCATCCAGACTGAAATGATCTTTTGGGGAATTATCTTGCATCTTATTCCTCTGTAATTAACCCACTTTGGACGTGACGTAATTTTGTTTTGGAATGTGTTATACCGCTGTAAGATTGGTGTGGACATATCCCCGTTTTGAAATACCTATATTGCATCAGGTATTCCTTTCACTGCTATCCCACACTGCATTACTTCATACCTGGATTGGCTTGTCTGGTTACGTGTGCACTCTCCACTAGAGCTGGGACCAAAACTTCTTTTTTGTCTAAAAAATGCATTTTGCTAATTCACGTTGAATTTGCTGAATTGTTTTGGTCGGGAGCAAAAAAATTCTAAAATAATCAAAACACTTTGTTTCAACATTTTCTGAATTAGATGTTCCAATTTTTTTTATTCAAAATTCTTTTGCATTTTGAATTTTACCTCAAAATTATTTTAAAATGTTGAGGGAAAAACCCAGACCACACCCTCAAACAAAATGTTTCATTCAACCTAAAACAATTCCCCACCGACTTTACGGTTCAGTCACCAAACTAAAAAATCACTTATTTGCATAGCCCTATCCTCCACCGTATCCGGTATTTAAAGTCAGTGTGCTTGGTGAGGGAATGGAGGGGCGACATGGTGGTCTAAGGGATTGCAGACCTGGGGAAAAAAAGAAAAAGTTTAAAAACCGAGCTAGGCTGCTGAGGGGCACACCTCAAGCACCGTTTTACCAAAGTTGCTGCTCCCAGATTATGATGGACCCCACCCCACAAACACACTTTTTTCAGACCAATTTAAGCACCAACTGCATCTTGATTGGACGTTCCTATCTCTGTTTAAATACTGGCAGACACACAAGTGCATCTGTGTATCTCCAGTTCGAGGCAAGTTCACGGACCTTGAGTCCATTGCACCCTCATGTGGTTGCATCAGGAAATTGAGGAATTCCTGGCCTTCCAGGGAGAAGAGTACATTCAATCTCATCTTTTCAGGAGTCACTAGAATGCCAAGATTTACAGTCCAGCAGCTAACATTGCAAACACAGGAGAAAGCAGTATTCCCAGGACAGGTGCCAGTGTGGCACCAAAACCAAGGAGCAGTGGCAGAATTACAAGAACAAAGATCTCGGTTAATGCCCCCAGCACATGTGCATACTATGAGGAGCTGGACTGAAGTAACTGCTTAGTTTTAGCCTCTTGCTCAAGCAGCATCCGTATGCTGTCACAATGGTAGTGATCTTCCATCTCCTCCAACACCACCTGCCTATGCAGTTAAGAGATATGGAGCACCCTGTTTGTACTAATGATGGTCAGGATTGTGGTACTCTGCAGTGCTTCATCCATGCTACCTGACAGCAGTTTGAAAACTCGTTTGAATCTAAAACAGTTTGAAAATGGTGTTGACTAGTGGAAAACAAGCCAATTCCGGGTTACAGTGGAAGGAATCAAGGGAGTTTGACCCCATGTTCCAGTAGTCCAGTAGATTCCAGTAGGTATCCCACAATCCAAAACAATAAACAACCTACAGTGTATTGAGCCTAGCAACAGAACACTGTACCCTGGGACACCTGCCCAGACAGCCTGTGTGCTTATTTCAAAAAACGGTGCTGCGTGGGCATTGTGATTCACAAAGGAAGTTGCTTAAGCCACTTTAGACAAAGCAGTGTGAATGCACTGTCTCAAGTTAGCTGTTTGTGTAGTTGAGTAAATAAAAAGAAAAAACAAACCCTGTCAATCTTTCCTGTGTAGACAACACCTAAAACTGTCCTAATTTCCATATGTGCATTGTTTATATCCGATTAAGAAAATTTATATTTTTTGAAACAGACTATTTAAGTGGTGCACTGGCCTTGTGCTGGGCTTCTGCACATGGTGAATATCACCATTTTCTACTGAGAAGCTTCTAATAGTGTGGTAAATTATTTTTTATAAACTCATATACTTATGAAAGATTTTTTTATGCTTTATACCATATAAAACAATGTGTATTTTTTCTGGCCAGTTTATTGCAGCAAATAAAATGTTTGCGGGAAGTGCTACTCCTTTTGATGCACTCCTGAATGAAGAAACTATAGCTTAGCAAGACATATGTTTTTAAGACCAGAAAAGGCCACTTTGATCATAAACCTTTGCGTCATTTATTTCAGTCTTTAGATTTTTGAGTAGCATGTTAAGTATTTTCAGAAAAATGTAGGGCTTTTTCCCCAGTGCATATCAAACAAATAAGAACAAGTTTTTAAAATGTAAGGAATGAAAAATTAAGCGCCTACTTTTCACTAACATTAGGAGCATTTGTGTTCCTAATGCTCTAGATGTCACATATATAAGACTTCAGAAAATACAGTGAGTAGAATTGCACACTAGGTAGGCCTTCAAACTCAAAGATCTAAGCACATAGGGAACTACTTATATGCGTCATCTTCCTGAAGACAGATATTTAAGTATATGAATAAGTTTCATGTGTACTCAAGCATTTGCAGGACTGGGCTATAGATTATAAATCCTTCTTTACTGATTAATGTGCTAAATAATAATTTTTGGTGGATATTTTCAAAGCTGCTGATTTTTATATTTTAAATAAGACAACTGAACTGTGAAAACGTTAGTACTTTCTCCAGATTTTTCTTTCCAATATTATTTTTACTGTGGGTCTATGCATGGTCAAAGAGTCATATAATTTATGAAGACATCATATAAAGCTACATTAAAAGCCAAAACACAGTCCTTTGAATTCATATCAAATTAAATGTACATTTTAGTATGAAATCTTTGGAAATATACTAGAAAACGTAATAAATTAAATTATTTATATTCCACTCATGTCCTGCTCTTTATTTTATCAGTCATTAACATTTTTGGATCTCCTACATGGATACAAGCCAAATGCCTCCAAAGGTATTTCATGTCAAAAATGTAGAGAATCAGCGTTTTGTAAAGTTTCAGTGCTTAATTGGCAGGCTTTATCTAATGAGATTAAAATTTTTACTGTTTAATTCTCTTCCGCTTATCTTTTCCCAGCCTGGCGTGACCTGTTAGATGATCGTACATGACTGTGGTATTCAGAGAGATTTGCCAATAGGGATGCCTCCCTCTTTCAGAGGAAAACACTACAGTTTTCTTCTGTAATCTGAAGGTTACTTTCTTGAGCTTAATTGTCAGATGCCCTATGACCCCTTTTAACCCCCTGTGCAAACTCATGCATTTTCTGGGTTTGGCGTGGGAAGCAGCTGCTACAGGCAGAGCTACTGCTGTCTCACTCACACAGATGGGCAAGGAGTGGACAAGTAAGAGGGAGGAATAGACACAGTATTGGCTCCACATTCCCATGCACCAGCCAGCACACAGCTGGGCTGGTGAAGAGGGAAATTAGATATAGTGCTGGTGCAGCTTACTTATCTCATAAAACAAGGAATAAGCAAGGACCCTCGGGTAGCTGAGCTACACGCTGCCCCTTACTAAGGGCTTTTGATAACTCCCAATCTAGCTCACAGTGGCAGTTGAAAGTTTGGCACTTGCAGGTAGCTATTGTCTACGTAGAGCACGATTGCTGGTTGGCATTGTCTCAAATGGCAGAGCACTTCTTAACTTAAAAGGGCAACATGTAAAACCATAGAAATCTATTCAGTTAGGGCCAGGTCCACTCCCATTAAAGTTACTCACAGGGCTCCCATCAATTTTCACTAAGAGTTGAATTGGGCCCTTCAGACCCATTGACAAGCCCACTCAATTAAAAATGTAACAAACTACAACCTAGTGTTAATATTCTTTTAGCACTAATTTTTTTTTTCTTTTAAGCAGGACTTACTCTAGGTTACATATAGTGTAATCAAGTTGTGCCTGCTGCTGGCTTAAAAGAGTAAACTGTGCATAACACTTTTAGCCTAAAAACATCAATGTAAATAAGGCATTCGCTGAACAACGTTACCCATGCTGAGAACTGAATGTATGCCATGCAGTGTGACACGGAAAGAAAAATGATGAATTGTGCTTGGTTTTAGATGAGGTTGGCCTTCGTTCTCTAAGACTCTTATTCAATTTGGTTCTTTGGCTGTGGTTTTTATTGCACTTTGTGATTTGTGGCATAGGTGAGCTAAAGGTTTTTCCAGTTAAATTCTTCATTCAAGTCAGCTTGTCGCCTGTAAGTAATTCAAGCAAAACAAACAAAGACCCAAAACAATAACGACAACCACACACAGTGTGCCATAGGCAAAAATTATTTAGTATTCTCCAATTCATGTTCTTTGTGCATATTTATCAACATGGTCATTACAAAACCGCCTGCATAGTTGAGTATAATTGCACAGTTGGTAGTATCTGCAAATCCACCCAGAGGACTGAGGTGCTGTGCCAGAGCTGACATGGGGAAGTCCAAGAGTGATGTAGCAGAAGATATTGAAAGTCAGAATTCAAATGACAGTGACAAAGTTGTGGGTGGGAAGCTTACACAGCTCTCATTTGTATTTTTCCTGGCTCTGCCCAGCATCATCTATCCCTTACTTTCTTGAGTGTTAAAAATAACCTGCAAATTAGTAACTTATCCCCAAATAACATTTAGATTTAAACCTACGTTGGTCACTCTGACCATTTGTACAAAAGCTATCACTTGCTGCACATTTACAGCTTTAAAAAAATTGCCTCTAAGATGTGGTCTTGCTTTTTTGGTCAGCAGATGTCAGGTTCATAACACAGATTAAATGTTTTTGTAAATGATGATTGTTGCTTTTCCTTAAAGAAATATTAAACTCTGTTAACACATGATTCAGATGTTAGAGCTTCCAAATTATTAGTACTTGTTTCTCCAAAAGAAATGGTGAAATTTTCAAAGACGGCTCTTACTTCCATGTTTAGGTGCCAACCAGCTCCCTGGCTGTTACCTCTGGCCTGTTGCTGCGGCCTCTCTCCCTACTCCACATCCCACACAACTTCCAACTGTGGTCTAAAGTCCAGAGAGGACAGCAGCTCCCATTTGGCTTCAGCGGAAGTTTGTGTGCTCAGCACTTTTGAAGATCAGGTCACTTATTTAGGTGGCTACATATGAATTGAAGAGCCCAACTTTATGCACCCATTTTTGAAAATCTTGGCAAATTTTTCACACTCCTCACTAGCAAGATACATGGACCAGGGAGAAGAAACTTGTAATTCAATTCAGAATGTTTGCTTCAAGTAGCAATCATTAACCACTGAGGTAAACACACACCACCTTATCCCATCACTGCCAGAGCCTTTTCTCCTCAGGCTTTATAATGAGCTAGTCGAATAATTTTCATCAAATAGTTGTATTTAAAGAATGTCCCTCTTGGACTACATTATTCATGGCATATTTTTAGAGAGGTGGGTGAATAATTTAAACATATCCATCTAAGACATTTATCAAGCATGATGTTCAACAAATCTTTTTTTCCCTATTCTTTGCCCAGTTCTTCTGTATCTATGCAGTTCTGTTAATGGAGAGATACTAGTCTTCCTGCAGAGATCCCTGTGTTGTAGCCAGCTCTTCTTTAAGAGGGCATTGGGGCTACAGTTGCCACCTCAGTGGCATGAAAAGCTGGGACATCCAGGATGATCCTGAGCCCACAAAACTAGACAGCTGGCAGAGAGCACTGAGGGCCCTTAGAGATTGCCTGGGATAACTACCTCAAAAAAGGGATGATCCTGGGAAAACCTGGTCAGGTGGCAACCCTCCCACGAGGCAGCCACTGACAGGGGAGGCTCTGGTAGAATGTGCCTCCTTTGGAGCTTTGTTGTTATGTAATGGAGGATGGGAAGGTAGCAATTTCCCAGATGTACAGAGCAGTCACAGGATGACTGGCCTCTTTAAGAGTAATAGGTCCAGCCCTACATGAGCTTCCCTCAGCTCTCCTTCCCAGGTGGGGAAGTCATTGCAGCTGTGTCATTCCAGGTTGCATGCTTGACTACTGTGACTTCCAAGCCCTCCTCCTTGGGACTGTGCTTCAACTTCCCCAGCACACCATCAGCCTGTGTCTAGGCTCACTCTTACTGAGCTAATTTTAATTGGTGTGGTAAGAGGGTTATAATTTGGATATTGGGCCCATTGGAGTTAAATATATTTTTGCATATTATTTCTACATGTGCTTAAATTTTTCAGTATGTGCCTTTTCAGAAATCAGAATAAGTGAATGTGATTCTAAACAATCTGGCAACAAATGGAGAACCTGTACCAAGGTATAGAAGGCAAAAATTGGTCTTTGAGTAACCCATTGATTTCAGAATAAGAGAGGGCAGAATTTGATTACTAGTGTGTGACCTACTAGTGGTTCTGCATTGCCATGTAGGAGATATATTTTTAACTAGTGCAGTTTCTTGCAAATCTTGGTGGGTAAGGGAGCATCTTGCATTACTCCACATCAGTCCTGAGGATTAAAGCCCTGACTCGGGAAAGTGCCTAGGCACGTGATTAAGTCCATCCCTATCTAGCAAAGCATTTAAACACATGCCTAATTTTGAGTATATGTGTACGAGCTTTCCTGAATCAGGGTCTAAATAATGATGATAATGGGCTCTAAATGGAGGTCTGTCCGCACTTAGTCTGAAAGATTCTCTTGATAGGGAAAAATTAAAAGGATTCTTCAGGCTCTGAAACAGATTCAGAAGAACTCTGGAACCAGTGAAAAATGCAGATTCGGTGACAGAACTGTTTTGTAAATTTATATTGTTTTCTAAATTGTGTGTGTTGGGGCAGGGGGACAACAAAATTTCTGAAAAAGTTTAAATGTTTCATTTTGACATTTTCAAAATGAAATGTTTCCATTCTTTGTTTAAATGATTTTTGCTTCAAAATTTTCTTTAATTGTATTTTTTTAAATAAAAACCTTTTAAAAAGGCTGAAATTGAAACAAACAAGTAGTTTTGGATTCAACAAAACATTTGTTTTGACCTGAAACAAATTTTTTATTTTGACTTTTTTTAATTTGCCAAATATTCAAAAAAATTCATTTTCAGTTTGACCCAACATGACTTTTTTTTTAAGGACTTGCCAGTGAACTGAAAAATCGATTATTCACACAGTTCTATTCAGAAGTGCAATAAGGAATCTGTTATACACAAGTAAGAATTTGCTAGGAGATGTGACTTCTTAGCTTGTCACTCATTGTCTCCACTGCTCTTCCCAAAAAGTTCTTTTAAATACATAAGCCAATATTCCTATGACTAAATTGTGATTGTGGTGTTTTTCTCTTTATGTATCTGAATTCAAAGGCAGCAATTTATCCTGCTGAGTCAGTGATGTGGGCCGTTTTCCTTTAAAAAGAAACAATCCCTCAATCTTGGCTTTGTCGAGGATTCAAAGAGCTCTGTGTGAACTTCAAAACCTGTTTCTTTTGCCTTCAGAAGTTAGTCCAATAAAGATATTACCTCACCCACCATGGATCTCAGAGGATTAATTGTTAGTTATCAAGTATGAGATTTTTGAAGGAGCCTAAGGGAGTCAGGTGTTCAAATCTCATTGAAATCCAATTAGAGTTGTTCACTGGTGCCCTTAGTACCCTTTCAAATCCCCGCCCAAGTCTTAAACGTGTTGAAGGACATGCCAGACAGTCAGGGCCGGTGCAATCATTTAGGCGGACTAGGCGGTTGCCTAGGGCGCCGAGATTTGAGGGCGCCAAAAAGCGCCCCCCAATTTTTTTTTAATGGTTGAGCAGCCACTGCTGCTGGGACAGAGAGGGAGTCTGAGCTGCCGGTGGTAGCCGGCAGCCCAGGGTGTCCCCCGGGTCAGGGCGCCGCCGCGTCAGCCGGTAGCCCAGGGTGTCCCCCAGGTCAGGGCGCCACCGCGTCAGCCGGCAGCCCAGGGACGGGGGTCCCCTGGCCCAGGGAAACCCCTGGCTGCCGCGGAGGCACACTGACCCTGGGTCAGGGTGCCGCTGCGGCAGCCAGCAGTCCAGGGTGTCCGGAGGGGGCAGCAAGCAGTTCCCGTGGAGCTGCCGCAGTCGTGCCTGCGGACGGTCGGCTGCTCATGCGGCTTCGGTGGACCTCCTGCAGACACGACTGCGGCAGCTCCACCGGAGCCGCGGGACCAGCGCAGGGCGGCGAAATTGCCGTCCGCCTAAGGCGCTCAAAACCCTAGAGCCGGACCTGCAGACAGTAACCAATTGCTACTCCTTTTGACCCAAATGGCTAGCTAATTTTAGGGGGTTGCGTGTTAGGAGGAGACACAGATATTGGAGTCTGGCATATCTTTGATGCAATCCTGTTAATTTATCAAGAACGTACAAACTCCTGGTTCCCTGTGCACAGCAGGAGACAGTTTCTTTGCTCACGGCCACAATCCTCCTTCCAGCCAATGCTTTAGCTCTTTCTCTTAGTTTGTCTCAGGGTGACCCTACCAGCACTTCTCTGTCTTCCTCATAGCTGTAATCCAATCAATCCTGTGCCCCTGTGTTTATCAGTCCCACAGGAAACCCTATGGACCTCATGGCCCAGGCTTGCATGTGGGTCTCACCCTTGGGAGGTGATTTTCCATTGTTTCAACTATCACTAAACACAGGGACATCTAATCATTCCCTCTTTTAGCCTGAATGGAAGGCAGCTGTCATGCCCAACTGCTTTGAGTTGTGTGATGCGCAGTCCCCTTTATTACACTATCATCAGTGCTGGTGAGCATTTGGATGTTTGGCTTCAGTTCCAGTAAGCACAACAACATTTGGATCTTTATACAAATTATCTGGATCTCATGAATCAGTAATAATAACCTTTTGATATTTTCAGTCTTAAGTTTCCTTGCGGTGTTCCTTCTGAGCTTCCCAGTGGGCGAGATATACCACAATAGTAGACTCCCTTGCAGTATTTGGCACCTTGCTTCTGGTAGCATGGGCATATAAATTGGTGACCAGGATGGTAAAAGTAGAAGATAGATAGATAACCTTTATTCTCCCCAAACTTCTACTTTTTTCAAACTTTAAATTAGGCTTGATTTGAATTTTACATGAACATTCATGGTGATGGGGAAGGGAGGTTCCTACTTTATCTCACCTGATTCACACCTGTTTCTGATCACCAGAAACAATAATAACCAAGCTCCCTATAATTTCCTTTAATACACGGGACACACTTTGAAGAATGCTTATCGCTTAGCTCAGTAGAACTCTCTGTTGATACTTGCAAGTCTTCCAATTACACTCTCAGCTTTTACATTCAGTGAGTTTATGGCGATGGGCAGAGTTGCACTGGATGGCTTTTATTATACTGGGATATGTCAGAATTGTAAAGCATTTACAAAATACATTTTTTATTATTTTACTGTTATGGCAGCAGCCATAGACCCCAAGTAAGATTGCCAAGTGCTATCCAATCACGTAAGAGGACATGGTCTTGTGCTTTCTAAATTATATGGGGAAAATGTAGACCTTAAACAGTCTTAAGCCGAAGGCCAAATTATTTGCTAGCATAATAAAGTTTAATTCCATGGACCTCAATTGGAGTTAAGTCTCTAAAGGCGCAATTGTATTACTGGCTGTGCAAAGTGTGGGGGTCAGTTGCCTCGATGGGTTCATCTAATATTATGGTAGCAGCCTGAGGGGCTTTTGTTGTGGTGGTACCAATGCCAGTACCAGCTGGCACCTCAGTAGGGTGGCCAAGAATGCAATGACTGTTGGAACTGAATTATCTTCTCATTTAAATAAGATATCCCTCTAGTTCAGCGGAGAGGCAGATTGGTGAGGCAGTGAGGGGGAAAGCAATGAGCAGGCCTGGTCAGGTAGTGTAAATCAGAGAATCTCCCTGATGTCAATCCTCAGCTGAGGATCTGGCTCCCAGCAGTGCCCAAGGGTGAAAATAAGACATCTTTCACCAGCACTCCATTCAAAATAGCACATATACCTCTTTAAAAACAACTTCCATGGACAAGACTTTCCTGCTCTTGGGCATGGAATTTGAGCTCTGCTTACAAAATGGATGAACCAATTCAGCTGGAATGCTAACTTAGTAGAATGGAATCTTGTTTCATAGAGGATGTATATGTATGAATTTTTTTTAAAATAACAGTACCACAAATTGCCTTCAAAGGGGAAAAAAACGCTATTGCTATGCAGAGTGAAAAATGTCATTACTATGCTGATGACTGTTGACAAGTACATGTCATAGATGTGTGCTACGATGTGCTAATTATTCTGCAGTTTGAGCAGATGGCACTTTGTGTTTGCATTTCAGCTGTAAAAATACAGTATTTGTGACATGTTGACAGTGCATGTTTAATTGCTCCATGGATGTCTTCCAATCTCATGTTTTCCACTCATTTTCAGAAGAAAGATGCATAATTATGGGTTATGGGGTATGTTGCTCATTAGCATATTTTCATTTGCTCCTCAGTGATGAATGAGGGCTGGTGTCACAAATACCAAAACCTACCTTTGATGCTGAATGATGCCAGTGGCATGATACAGATCGAGTCCTAGCCAATGTTATGAATCAAGGACACAAGCAAAGTACATTGGGATCGAACTCATCTTCCATAAATTCTCCCATTCCAGAGCGAGGCTCAGAAGAAAGGGATTCAAATTAGTTAGGTATTAATAAGGCCACACAGGACGTACCTGGAGGCACTATTCTTGGCATCAGGACAGATTATTTCTTTGACATTTAATGGCAGTTTTAAGCCCCTTTTCTGCTCTTTTCTCTGACTGTGACCTTGCTTACTTTTTTGGTGTCAGGATTATGATGTACAATTGTACAGCGGGCCAAATTCCTCACATGCACCTGTGCAATCCAGCTGAAGGCAATAGGGTTTTATGGGTGTAATGAGAGAGGGGTCTAAGCCAAAATCCCAAATCCAATGTCCCTCTGTCCCTGAGCTTTGGAGGGGATTGCAGTTTGAGGATCTGGATTTGAACTTCCCAGTTGGCTGCTCTCTAGAAATGAACCAAATCCCCAGATATGAAAAATATTTATAGATTTAGGGCTTTGCAATCCAGATCCAGACTTGTTTGCTGGGGCCTATCTCCTCAGTAAAATCGGGACAGAATTTTGCCCAGGAACTTCTATAATTGAAGCTTACTGGACCTGACCCGATGACAGAGACTAACAGAAAATCCTAGATATAAGGCATGGTAATGAGGCAATTAATGAAAGATGGGCCCCAGTGTAAGAAGTGATTTGCACTAGTGAGAGTTTTGATTGGGGATAAAGCTTCCACACTGAAGTCCATGGTGGAGAGCCCTGAAAACCTACTAACAAGAGGGACAGCATCAGAGAAAAGAAAAGGACGAAGCTTTAGGTTCCACCCACGGTGTTCTTCAATTACTCTCAGAAGCAGTCAGAAGAGGCTGTAGGGCATGAGGAGGATTTTAAATGTGCATTAACTTGGCATCAATCAAGACACACTAAAAATGTCTTGGCCACTGCAAAAATAGGCAGTAAGACTACAGCATGATGTAGTGGTCTAGAGATAATTATATAATTTTTTCTCTTCAAAGAACATTTTAGAATTCTTTTTGAGGAAGAACAGGCAAATCTCTCTTCTCAGCATGGAATGATATACTTTTAAATTGGTTTACATTCTGTCCGCTGTTTTATAGATGGGGACCCAACCTAAAATTCAGATTGAGGGGCACAAATTCTCCTGGGAAAATGCCCCCAGCACCATCACTCTGCCATCCGACTTGTTTTAGTCCCTTCAGCTTTTTCCTCTCTCGAAGTAGAGCATCAAGATCTGAAGTATCAGATGTTTCTGTGGAGATGAGGTATACACCGTGAGAGTCTAGAGGTCTGAGAAGTGATGGACGTATGGTGAAACACTGATCTCATTAGAACTTGCCCTCTGCACTAGATGAACTAGTTCTTCCCTCCTGCCTTTGTATGGTTTGACAAGCTCCCCACCATTATCCCTCCACATTTTGTCATCTTCACATCTGTTGGTTAGTTTCTATCTATCTAGGTTTCTAGAAGGCTGCCCAAAACTGTAGTATCTGAGCACCTTCCATGAAATGAAAGAGGTGACTAGTAGAGGAGATTTCTTTGGTGCTACTACTACAGCTTTCAATGATAGAAAAGTTATGCCTCGTTAACCTTCATTATATCTGAGGTTTAGAACATCTGAGCTATTTTGGAAGAGTGAATGTTTCAGCTAGGATTATTTTGAGAGAAGCAGCACCCCAGCTACACCCAGAGTTCCCCAGACACTCCCCCTCCATAGCAGCTGGGAGCTTTGAGGCGTGTGCTTGGGGGAATGTTCAGCTGCCATGTCTGCTCTATGCCACACATGATTCCCCTACTACAAGTGGGATTTGCAAGTAGTTGGTTAAATCTACATTGTGCTGAAGGGGCCAAAATCTGGCCCTACATTTCAGCAGTTCCCTCCCTGAAGCTCATGGGGAGGGAGAGCTGCCATTCTGATTACAGGCCCATATGACACCATGATTATCTGCTCCAAAGAGCTTGCCAGGGTCCTCCAGCAAAGAATGAGCAGCCAAGGCTTAATATTTCTGGCATAAAAAACAAGCAGGGTGGGGGATGGGGGAGAATTCTATTTTTAAAAAATGGAGACTCTATATACACAATAAAGAAGCAGCAAGGGGAAACCCAATACATTTTTGCTTTGCAGTTAACCTTTGTAAAGGACCAACCATTGCTAGTAAGATTAATGTTCACATTTGAACATTTTTTTACTGTATTCCAAAAGCGACCATATGGTTATTTCTTTCTGCTTTTCTGCCTTTTAATGCTATTTCTCAACAACAACAAGAAGGCTTTTTTCTTCACAAGCCTGGAGTCAAATGGTTTAGATATGTCGGCTCTTAGTGTGTGATACTAGAGGGAAAATGCATTCGTTTGCATGCACTGGTTTGTTGGCAGTGATCACATTATGGATATGTGTGCTATTCCCTATTTCCCTTTGCACTGCAACTATTTTGGAGTATAATAGCTATTGAAATGAATGTATTATGGTGGAATTAGGAGACACAAAAATAATTACCAAGCAGTTGTCTTGCCTCTCATGTGGCATATGTAACTTAATTTCTTTGGCTTGTGCAAATCTGTTTTACAATCTAAACTGTGTATATGAATTTATTAGGCAAAAAAAAAGCCAAACTGGACATCTGAAAACAGGATGTGCTGCTTGCCTTTCCCTTCCTTCCCTGTGGATTGAAGGAAGCCAGGTCAGAAGAAATTGCCGCATTTTACCTATCCCTCCATTCTGAGCTGGGTTTGTTTATTACAATGCAAGCTGTGGACTTCCACAATTCTCCCTTCAGGATAATAATGTACATGTGGGGAGATGAGTAGAGGGGGCCCAGATTTCTACATAAACATGAACAACAAACAAACAGATAAAAAAGCTGTCTGTTAATGAAGCTATTTCTCCTACAGGCTGGAGGAAGAATTAAAATATTATTTATATTTTTAAACACTTGGGAGGTGCTCACATACTTTGTTGTCGGGTTTCCAGAAGTACATAAATTGAAGCTTGCATTGCTACTGTACCTCTTCTTGAGTCCGTGGGCTTATCAATTTGGCACTCTTCATGCGTATAAATATTACTCTATCGACCCTTCATCTTTCCTAAGTATACTAGTAGCTGCCCTCAAAATTCACAGTGAAAATTGCAAATGAACAACAAAAGAGGGAGGTGCCACTTCTATCACTTTCTTATAATTTTTGTGTGAATGTTTTCAAGATTTACAAACTAGGTGCTGACAAACACTTGCCCATTAAAAATGACATGCCCAGCCACAAACTTGCCCTCCTGGTTGGTGGGAGTTAATGGAAGAGTTAATGAAGCTCCAAAAATCTCCATTGTGACTTTTGACCCGGAGGCCTGTGACCCGACCTGTAGTGGCCATCTTGATATTCTGACTACTCAGCTGAAGTCACTGGAAGCTTTGGATGCTCAACACTTCTGAAAATCAGGTTCCCTATGAACAATATATACCAAAATACCAGATGTGTAAGCCAGTTCTCATTAGATACACCTGCAGTTTCTCAAATGTGATTCTATACTAAATAGATAAGGCTTTTTCAGTGTGTGCTTACTGAATGGGAAATTATATATGCATGTGGGCCTTGATTTATGTGATTTGCAGTCTATAAGGCCTACTTCTGATGCACCAAGCTCTGCAAATATGGCTTTACAGGGGCCAAATTCTACGCCATGGATACATGCAGGCAGTTCTGTTTGACTTGGACAGCCATACATTTTAGGGCAAAATTGACCTCATATAATTACCTTGATTATTTCCAGCCCATTTTTAAGAGACCTAGCACACCCATAGTGAAGGCTGTGCTTCTCTTTAATATTTTTCTCGCTCAGAAATATTTACAATTTCTCTCTTTGACCGATGTAGTGCTAGGAGATACCTTTGCCTACTTCCTACACATATTTCTGTAAACAATGAGGGATGTAACAGAAAAGGCTTGTTTGACTTCCTTCTGGAAAACGTTTGCTGTAAAACAAATCAGAGACCTGGCCTCATTTTGTTAGATAAACAAGTTCAAGGGGGTCGCAGTGATAATCCACTGTATCACTATGCAAACATTAAGGAAGAGAGCAGAGCCTATTACTTTTTTGTTGTTGTTTGTTTTGTTTTTAGCTGTAGCAAAATGCAGCTAGAGTGCTGAGGACTGACGGTTGAAAGCTCACATCCTGTCCACACTGGGCACAGACCTGTGCTAGGTGCAGTATAAGCCTGTTCAAACACAATTGTTTGTGGCAAGGTCTAACTATAGCTGTATTTGTGGTTGTTGAATAGTGGGAGATGAGAAGAAAAATACTAATCTAGACAAGGGCCTACAGATTCCTAGTTGGTTCTGTGGATCCCTCAATGCGGGGGTTCAAACCAGATTAAGGAACTGGGGTTAAATATGATTCCAGCTATAGAGCTTTCTGAAATGGTTTAATCAGTCACCATGGTCGAGGACAGTAGTTGTTAAAAACACAGTTACGCTGTGCGGTAGGTTGACATTTCAAAGTTTTGCCACTCTGTAAAATGGGGACAATAATACATCTTTCTTCACAGGGCTGTTGTGAGGATAAACAAATGAATAATTGTGACACATTTTGAGATCTACTGAGGAAAAACACCATATAAGAGACATGTATGTTTGTGGTTATTTATTAACAATTGTCAAGCAGGTTAAAAGTTGGGCTCTAATTTAGCTGGTCAATAGGGTAGACAGAATCCTAAACCAATCAGTTGTAAATGTTGTGTGACTGCATCCAAAGACTTGTAACTTAGTCCTTGACTCATTTGTAACTGTAGCATAGACAGCCTCTTGGAACCATGAAATATTACAGGTTACAGTCTATAAAGGGCTCAATTAGGGCATGAAGGTAGGCAAAGGGAAGTGCAGAGGACTCTTGGAGACATGTCTCAGGCAAGCAACATGCATCTGGGATCCCTAGAGGAGCACAGCTACTGCACCATCCTTATTCAGGGTCATCTTTGTTGGCTGTACTGGGTGGAGGGTAGCATCATTTCTGGGAAGGTAGTGCCAGCAGTGGCATCCTCATACATTCATTAGCAAGGAGTGCCAATATATTTGCCTGCTGTTCAAGGTGCTCAGACACTATAAATGATGGAAGCCATATAATTTCCTAGAGAGGAGTAGGAGGAGCATGCTTGCTCTCTTTTTCACCCCCTCTTCCCTCCCTACCTTAAACACCCATGTAGGACTGAGCACAACAGACCCCTGAGGGGTTGTAACATTGATGTCTAGTAGAGAAAAGGTGCTGAAGTCATAATGATGGATGTCTGAACCAGCAGTTAATCTCCTTTAAGAAGTGGATCATTAATCTAAGGCCCTATTTGCCAATTACAGGCATGTTTATCAATGGACTAGAAGTTAGACAGTTTCTAACTTCCTCCACTCACAGAGTCACACAGACAATATCCCCATTTACACCTTTTTGGACCATCTCCCCAGCTGGTGTAAATCAGTGTAGCTGCCAGGAGTGGAAGGATGATCCTGGAATTCAGACATTGGTCTAAGAGTGAGGAGATCTTGGTTCAGTTCCAGGTCTGTCATGACCATCCTCTGTCACCTTGGACTAACCACATAGGCACCTAACTGTCTTTGAGGATTGGGGCCTTAATCTCTCTGTGCCTCAGGTCCCCATCTGTAAAATGGGGATAATAATAATTTGTCTGCTTTTTAAATGGATTACAAGATCTTCAGCGCAGGGACTGGCTTTCACTATGTGTTTGGACAGTGTCTAGGACAATGTCAGTTGTGGTCTCTAGATGCTGCTATAATAGAAACAAATTAAAAAAGTAAACTAATGGACATATGCCAGTTTACTCCAGTGAAGGACCAGGCCCTGGTATTTTTTTTTTTTAATGAATGGTGAAAAATAAGAATAAAAATTTACTTTTGTTTTTCCAGCAGAAGTTAGAAAAGCCAGCAGTTTGCTCTGATGTCCGGTGTGTTAGCAATTTCTGTAGAATTAAAGAATATGGGCTCAATTCTTTGGTGTATTCTGATCCTTTGCAGTGCAAAGTGTCTGGAACCCAACTGGATCTATCCAGTTGAGAACTACATTGCTGT